>NW_017670728.1:253527-275880 GCF_001879085.1 Nicotiana attenuata | reverse complement strand
AGAAAGTGTTTTTTTGAGAAGGTAAGTAGATTATGTATTGAAAATGCAAAAACTTAGCACCTTAGCACCAGGTTGGTGCTAAGGGAGTCTGCAATTCTTCTTTACGAAGAGAAAAAAAAAACTCATAGGAAGTCGTAAACAAGAGTCACGACTCAGGTGTGGCCTAGTGGTCAATAAAGTGGAGGAACAACCATGAGGTCTTCAAGTTCAAATCTCAGCGGGGCAAAATCAGTAGGTTATTTCTTCTCATGTGCTTTAGTATTGGTTGCCGGAGTTACTCGGTACTTGTATTGGTGAGAGGTATCAGGTATTCACGTTGAACTATGTTTGGCCATTCTTAGGCACGGTACTAAACGTAACTGTTTTATGAGTATTGACAGAACAAATGTGCACAAATATGGTACTGGAGATTTTCTTATATTTCCTTTTCCTTGGTCATATTAGAGAAATAAATATGTCTTTTTAATATGACTTCATTGTAATTCTCGTGAACTAACTTGTTTTACTAATTCTTCTTTATGTACAGCACTAAACAACAGCCAGAAGCAGAACTCAAAGACTCTCTGACTGCAAGAAAAGTGCAGAAGGCAGATCGAGAAAAATTAAGGAGGGACCGCTTAAACGAGCAGTTCATGGAATTAGGAAAGACTCTTGGTAAATTAGCAAATCTTTGGTTGAACTACTAAGTTCTTGCTACATTTTGTTTTCTCTGAGCCCATCGGCTCATTTGACTGCTGCATGTTATTTTACCTCATTGAGGCATGTTATACTTTCTTGTTGCAGCTGCACATTGACCTTTAATGTTCTTCTTGTTTTTGTATTTTTTTATGTTTTAGTTTTAAAGATTACGTTTACAATTGGATAGTGCAAATTACCATAAATTATACATCTTGCCAGATCAACTCAGTATAGGCGCTTGCCTCTTTTGAGTAGGGATAGCATTTGATTTCGGGAGTTGTATTTGATTCTGCGAATGGGTTAATCATATCCTGAAATTTGAAGAGTCAATGTTTTTATTAAATTTACTGTAGGCTTCATTTTGTATGCTGATAAGATAATATGATGCTAAATTGTAATAGAAGGATTAATAATACATGAATTATGAAATGAGAAGCACTAGGATTATAGTCAAGCTTTTGGTTGATTATGCAAAAATGTGGTTCAGATACTATGTTTTTGCCATTTGATTACCTTATTCTTGTCTCAAATTTAGCCTTATATTTCTCTCTTTCAATTGTAAGGGGGTTAAAGTCATTTGAAGTCCTTATGCTGCATATTAACAGCACCACCTGTTCATTGGTATTGGATAATACAGAGTATGATGTTTTTTAGTACGCCAATTGTTAATACAGAGTGCCAAAGGGCGCACGAAACACCGGAATATCTAATACAATGCCCAACACAATCTTTAAATGGAGTACCAAATGACCCCTTAGAGTCTGATGGAAGAAAGAAAAAGAAATGACCCCTTAGGGGTCGTTTGTTTCAGTTGTGGGATATCCCATGGGATTAAAATTTTGGGATATCTCATGAGATTATCTATTCCACCTCTTATACGGGATAGCTAATACCACCATTTTTGTATAAAATCTATATGAGTATTAGCTAATACCCACAACCAAACATGGGATACTATAAGCCCCAAATTTTATACCGGGATTAATATTCTTATCCCGGTAATCAAACGACCCCTTAGAGTTAGTTTTTGTGCACAATCTATATATATACATTCTTTTAGGATAAAACAGATAGGCTTTACGGAAAAATAGGTTTAACCATGTCTTATTCATTCAAAGATTTGATACACAGATCCTGATAGGCCTAAAAATGACAAAGCATCCATCCTTAGTGATACCGTTCAAATGCTAAAGGATTTGACTGCTCAGGTCAGCAGACTAAAATCTGAGTATGCTGCACTTACTGATGAAAGCCGTGAGGTGATCTCTTGACACTTTCTGAAAGTAATGTTCTTCTCTCTCATTTCATAGCCATAGAAGTTCTTATTTTTTCTTTTTCCTCAAGCAGTTGACCCAGGAGAAGAATGATCTTAGAGAAGAGAAGGCATCTCTTAAATCTGATATTGAGAGCCTTAATGCCCAATATCAACAAAGAGTAAGGACTATGTATCCATGGGCCGGGATGGATCATTCCATGGTCATGCATCCACCTTCATATTCGTATCCGATGCCTGTTCCGGTTCCAGCTGGACCAGTTCCAATGCATCCATCTCTGCAGCCCTATCCTTTCTTCAGCAATCAAAATCCTGCAGTTGTTCCAAACCCCTGTTCATCTTTTGTTCAATACATGACTCCCAATACGTTAATTGAACAGCAATCGGCTCAGTATATGTCTTCAATAATCCCACCTGGTAGTATGACCAGACAAGACTCTAGAAACAAGTCATCAGATCAGGGAGAGAGCAGGATTGAGAAAAGTGAAGATTCCAATGAAGTGGCAACAGATTTAGAGCTTAAGACACCTGGATCTGCATCTGATCAGGTTAGTTAGGACTGCTGATTTACTTGGCCTACTTTCCCTTTAAGGAATCCCAATTTATTTGACCTGTTTCTTAGATGGCCAAATATTTTATTACTTGTGGTAACTGGCACCAAGTAGCTGCTGTGATATGTAAATTACGAAATGCAAAAACTCAGTTCCTTTCCTGCGCATACAATGAACTAAGGAAATCTATCAAGCTATTCAACTACTCTTATTTTACTCTTGAGTTGCCTCAATTTCATTTCTACAAAACTACTTCACTAAAATATACTTCAACTAGCCCATTAAGCATAGATTTTACTTTCTCCATTATAATGATAACCGTCATCCTTCAAGCTTTCTTTTCTTAATCTATTGCTGGTGAAAGAGAATTCAATAAAAGAGGAAAACAGGGAATCTTCGATGGCCTAAAGGCACTTTGGCAAATTAAATATACCATCATGACATGCTTGCAAATTTTGCAGGACCATTCATCTGGACAAAGGAAATCCAAAAAGATGTCAAAGAAGGATAACAGCCTCACAGATGGAAGTTCGTCAAGTAGATGTTCGTCATCCCATAGTGTACAGGCCATTTCTTCAAATAGTGTAGTTAGGGGAACAAAGACAGATGATTGACATTTGGGACAGAGTAGGAATCAGGTTATTACCATTTTTATTACTTCTCCTTTGGTCTGCTCCATCTGTTTTGTCAAAAGGTTTACAATACTGAGTCAGGAAGCTGTTGCTGGTGCAATGGGTTCTGAATTTGGATATTTGTCTTTGTATTTCCCTAACAATTCTAAGCGGGTTGTGACATGGAGGCTAAAGCTGTTGACTCTGGAAAATAATATAGAATGCAAGGGAAATCTAGCTCTCCTGTCCATGAAAGTACTGGTGTTACATAATGCCATAACATTCACCATCATTCTT
This sequence comes from Nicotiana attenuata, assembly GCF_001879085.1. Taxonomy (NCBI): domain Eukaryota; kingdom Viridiplantae; phylum Streptophyta; class Magnoliopsida; order Solanales; family Solanaceae; genus Nicotiana; species Nicotiana attenuata. The sequence goes on along the minus strand of NW_017670728.1, from coordinate 272,470 downwards.
CGCCTCGCATACCTAATCTTTACACCTCTAACCTGTATCCTTTCCGAGTGTGAATGTTATTAAATTCTGAATTTTGGGAAATAAGTTTGACTGAGGTATGTCTTTGAATTAAGATCTCACGTCAAGACTTGCCAAGTTCTCTGGAATTTTCAGTTAACCGCATACTTAAAGGCCACAACGGACAATAGAAGTATAAAATATATTTCCCGTTATGATCAGTACGAAAGATCCCTAGTTTCCTGCAAATGTGAAGGATTCATCATTGGGTTTATCTGAACTGCCATTTGATTGTATGAGATCTTTCACTATTGCTGGCAGTTTTTGCTGTCAAGGGAAAACATACTTCTTTTATCATTTTATGCAAGTTTTTTTTTCACAGTGGCCTGTAAAACTGTCCCAAAGTATCTGGTGCTTCTGTTGGAGGCTTGGAGATGCACACACAATTAGTTTACTCGTGCTGTGTCGTCAATAATGTGCCTTGTTAACACCTTTACATTATTCCATTGCTAATTGGGTGGTAAAGTTAGTGATAATTAAGCTGGTTTCAACTCTAGTTATTTTGAATTCACCTACTAGTTGCTAATGGACGTGGGCTGCGTATGAGTTGCTAAACGAACCAGAGGGGGGATAGATAAGAGGTCTTTTCTTTGCTAGGTTGCTACCATAGAGACACTAACACGTGGCAATAATTGAGTAAGTTTGGTATTATCCGAACCATGGAAAAAATATCCATGAGAAAAAGAAAAAAAAAGTTAATGACTTATCACGGAGAATCCGCCCGTCAATTTGTGGTTAGGCATAGATAACGACGGCTTTCTGTTTGGTGTCATTTTTAAGTTTTAACCTCCGCATTGTGACACCAGAAGCACGAGCTCAAGTGTATAGCCTGTTTCGCCAAGTTTTTTTTTTGGGCCAAAAGTGCTGTTTTTGGTCAAAAACACTTTTGGTCAAAAATTGAGGTGTTTGGCCAAACTTTTGGAAGGAAAACAACTTTTAAGGAGAAGCAGAAGCAGTTTTGGAGAAGCAGAAAAAAGTAGCTTCTCTCCAAAAGCACTTTTCTGAGAAGCACTTTTGAGAAAAATACACTTAGAAGCAGTTTTCAAAAGCTTGGCCAAACACTAATTACTGTTCAAAAGTGTTTTTCTAATTAATTAGCCAAACACTAACTACTTCTCATCAAAAATACTTTTTTTTAAAAGTACTTTTGAGAAAAGCAGTTATCAAAATAAGCTTATTTTAGAAGCTTGGCCAAACGGGTTAGTAGGTTGATCTCCTTCCGGCAAATATAAGGCTACTGCCCATTGTGCGGGATTGGATTTCACATCCCAAGTGCAGAGTTTTATTTTTATTTTTTATTTTTTTTATCATTCAGTATTCGATATTTGACAAGTTCGATTAATTCAAATTCACCTCCAGTTCATAAGTGCAAATCATGTGAAAGGCTTCACTTTCAACTAACCCTTGTCGATTTGTCAATTCACCAAATTCATCAGATTCTTGTGTTGAATTAGCTAATGAGTGAAATATATGGAACGCTTGATTCTTGGTAAAAATATAATTAGTATACGTGAACTATAGAATAAATGGCATAACATTTATGGAAGTCGTAAGACACTCCTATTAGTAATTGATAAGTTAGAAGTTTGAGCAAATGAATGAACGGTAAGTAGAAATTATTAGTGATTCTTTAGGATATTTGAAGCGAAAAAATAACTAGACTCAGTACTTTTTCTTCTTCTAGGAATTAGTGCATTGTACCAAAAATAAATAAACAATCATATTGTTGTCTTCAATAGCTTTTTCAAGTGTTTACAGTACTATAATCTGAAAATATTGAATTTGATATCTAGAACGTGATATTCTAATTAATACTCCCTCCGTTCCGACGTGAATCTATTTCTTTTTGGTCAATTCCAAAAAAATGAGTCCTTTCTAAATTTGAAAATAATTTAGCTTAAACTTACAATTTTACCATTAATGAAAAGCTTTTACAATCACACAAATACTTTGGACCCCTTTTTGATTGTTTAGCACCATAAATTTCAAAAGTCTTCATTCTTTTAAACCCCGCGCCTAATCGAACAAGTTCACACAAATTAGAACAGAGGGGGTATTTAATATATCTCCGCACTAGATGCAAATTGAGTACTAGTATTAGTAATTAGTAGTAATCTTTTTTCTTTTTCATATCTTTTTTTTTTCCAAATCATCATTAGTTCCTCACCAACCCTAATGAGAAACAAAAGAAAAAGCTCACCAAATATGTTTTATTACTAGTAAACAGAAATTGGGTTGGAACGTGTTTTCCACGCTCCGAAACAGGAGCGTGCACCAGACAAAGTGATTAGATAAATAGATATTGGGAACACCGGCACCTTTGTTAAGACGCAGAAGAAGTAGCAGAAGAAGCTGCCGCTAAAACAGTACAATATCAGTAGCTGTTGTTGTCCAGAAAAGGCCCTAGAAAATGGCGGTAGCATCAACATCTCTAGCTTCTCAAATGTCCGGCCCAAAATCTGCCACTTCCATTTCATGCCCACAATTTTCTGGCCTCCGTAAATCTTTCTCCAAGCTTGAAAACTCTGTTTCCTTCTCCACTTCTCAAGCTTTTTTCCATAACGTGGACTCTCAACTCCGCCTTTCTTCAGCCCAAAAAGGTTGTAGGGCTGTCGTCACTATGGCCGGCTCCGGCAAGGTAACTTTTTTTCCTCCTTTAACTGTTTGATTTCGCATGGTAATGTTGTGTGTGTGTTTCTTAGGATGGAAGAGTACATTTTTAGATCTATCATTGGTTTGTTAACTTATTGGTTTTGTAAAGCATAAACTGATTTAAGAAAAAAATTAAATTAAATACTGACTTAAGGAAAAAATTAAAGTGGCTGTACTCTTCCCACCTGTTCAATCTTGTTGGATAGAGTTACCCTGTACCATGTGTAATTAGTCGAGGTGTGCCCTAACTGATTCTCACGCTAGGATTATAAAAATAAATAAATAAACTTGTTGTATTTATCAAAAAGAGAAAACTAATACTGAACGTGTTTAAATTATATGCCTTTTTCCTATTGGGTTCTAATCTTGTCTCCTTGCTTGCAGTTCTTTGTTGGTGGAAATTGGAAATGTGTAAGTATCACTTCTTTGTTCCCTAGTCTTTGGATTAACTTTCATGTGTCTTTCGTGTTCTTTACATTCATTAATGTTTCTACCAGAATGGGACAAAGGATTCCATAAGCAAGCTTGTCTCTGATTTGAACAGTGCTCAGCTCGAGTCTGATGTTGGTGAGTTCTTCTAACTTGCTGTCGTATTACTTATGAAAATGTATTTGCATACGCTAACATTTCTAGGAAGCTGGCAAACTGTCTCTGTGTCCAATCCAGCTTTTGATTAGAGAAATGCTTAAATAATCTCTATGATCATATAATAGTTGCCAGGGCATTTGACCTTGGGCTTCTCAATCTTAGTTTGGTAATAGTTCATTGCCATGCTCATTCAGATTTCCAGTACAAGATGATATCTGTGTTGTTCTCAAGAATACTGAGATGACACTGCCACTTTATATGTTTGCATAGATATGTAATCAGGAAATGTTAAAGGTTGTGTAAAGAAGATAAGTGCAAACCTTTAATGTGAATTATGTAGGTTTGCAATTTGGAATGTCAACACAATGCCCTTACCCTTGTTTATCATTGATAATTATGATTTTACAAGCCTACTGTGCACTTTCCGTGATATCATTTCCTCTTCCATGTTCTCTGTCCTATTTTACGATATTATATTGCAGCTGTTTGTTCTGAAACAAACATGTCTTGTGGCATTACACCTAGAAACTCACCTATTAAAAGAACTTGCTTGAATTATGTAGGAGAAAGCTTGACAAAGACACAAGAGATGATAATCCTACTAGGGAGTTTCTTTTAGTTCTTATTTGTACGTCTGCTGCATCTTAGAGAAGTTATTTTCCTGCTCTCATTCGGTTTGTCTATTCTTGCGTTACTACCCGTTTTTATCCTGTAGTACCAAAGTAAATGTTTTTTTGTCAATGACCGTGGGATAATTGGATTCTCCTACAGTCTAAAGTTGGTTGAGCTTCCTGGGACACAGATTGGCAACTCCTTTCAGAATCTTCCTTGTAGTTGCTACACTTTGTCATATTCACACATAGAGTGGACACCTTTCCTCACTATTTTTTCTTTCTTTTCCCTTGTCTTCTTCTTTAGATTTCCGAGGACATGGCCCTTGATAGGAAGCTGTGGAGGTTAAGTATTAGGGTTGTAGGTTAGGAGGTAGTTGAGTCTATTTCTACTTCGTACCTATGTGAGGCTAGTCTGATAGGATTTTTGTCTTAGACTGCTAGCGGTTAATGTTGTGTCTCACTACTCTTTCGTTTTTCATGGTGCTGGGTCTATTTGCTGGCTATCACTTTTGCTTTTCATCTATTTTCTGGTCTTTATGATGCTGTTATTATTCCTGTGGTATCTGTTGGTGGTATTGATATTGTCTCTTTTTGTCTTCTTGAGCCGAGGGTCTTTCGGAAACAGCCTCTCTACTCCTCTGGGTAGGGGTAAGGCCTGCGTACACACAACCCTCCCCTGATCTCACTAGTGGGATTTTACTAGGTCGTCGTTGTTGTTGTTGTTTCCTTGTCTTCATCAGCCAATTTGGTTTCAATGCGATTAATTTTTTGTAGCATCTTAACAGCTAATACCTATCTACCTTAGATGTTAATGCAAGAATCTACTTTTGGAAAATTTCCAGATGTGGTTGTAGCACCTCCATTTCTGTACATTGATCAAGTAAAGAACTCACTCACCGACAGGATTGAGGTTTCTGCCCAGAATTGTTGGACTGGAAAAGGTGGAGCTTTCACGGGTGAAATCAGGTAAAATTCCATTTCCCCAAGCTTATGACTAAATTTATTCTATCTAATGGCTGGATTGATTAACAGTGTTGGTATCTGATGTTGTTATGTTATTTGAGAAACCTTGATTCCGATAGACTCTTAAGATTAGTTTAAGTTGTAGTCTTCCCAACTTCTGTAGGTTCAGACCAGAATATACTTGGATAAGTAATTTATATTGGACAGTGTCTCTTGTTAAGAGGGCTCATTCAGTAGCTTAATTACGGGCAATTGATTTAGGTGATTTCTTCCCATCTGCCTAAGCCTTGATGTACAAAGTTACATGGGATATAGCAGGTACGTGGTGGAATAGTCAATGTGTGCACCAGTTGGCTTGGACACCACCGTCATACTAAATATATAACAAAAAAATGAAGGGAAACTGAAACCGTTATTTCGTCATCGTTTACTGCATTTGCCCGCAAAACTATTGAAATTGATCTGCTTTGAGTTCGCTACTGTTATCCTGGTTATGTTGTTCTCCACTCCATGATGTTTATTTTCCATTTGCAGCGTAGAACAGTTGAAAGATCTTGGCTGCAAGTGGGTCATTCTTGGTCATTCGGAGAGGAGACATGTAATTGGAGAAAATGATGAAGTAAGTGTTCTCTGGAATTTTTGATTTGTGAATTTATAGAACATAAGAATTTTGATCACAAGTGGAAGAAAGTAAGCATTAGCGACGTCTTTGATGATGCCTGATTGTGAGTTAGGACTGCTTATTAAGGACTTGACTGAACCATTCTCATGCAGTTTATCGGCAAGAAGGCTGCTTATGCTTTGAGCCAAGGTGTTGGTGTTATAGCCTGTATTGGAGAGCTGTTGCAAGAAAGAGAAGCGGGAAAAACTTTTGATGTCTGTTTCCAGCAATTGAAGGCTTTTGCAGGCAAGTTTTGCTGATTAATATTGAAACATTTTTCTATATACACATGAAATTAGTAGATATAATTGTTATAAAAGCAAAAAGTACTTGCTGGGAGCAGAGATGGGATATCCATATGGTAACCTGCTTTAATGAGTTTATCTGATGTAAACACATTACAGTCAAAAACTTTACTCCTTCACATCTGTTTAATTGTTGTTTTTTTACTGCACAGACGCTTTACCAAGTTGGGATAGTGTTGTCATTGCATATGAGCCTGTCTGGGCTATTGGAACTGGTAAAGTTGCCTCGCCCGAGCAGGCTCAGGAGGTACATGCAGCTGTTCGCGATTGGCTTACTAAGAATGTTTCAGCAGAAGTTGCTTCTAAAACACGCATTATATATGGAGGTATTTTAGTTTTATTCACATGACTGCATGAGTTGTTAAGGTTGAATTGCATTCATATGTCAATTAGACATTGTAAAGGTTTCCCCTATTCACTGGTGTAACATGCCTCGTTGTTAGAAGTTCAAAAGGAAAACCACTTGCTTTGCTGAATCAATGGCAAATAGTGCTCTACAGCCAACAGATTTCCCTTTCTTTTGTTTTAGATGTTTGTTTTTTGAGAAAATCAGCAGAATGCTTGTTAAATCCGAAGAACCTATCTTTTTTATTAGAAGGGCTTTGGTTGTGCTTATTACTCTTTTCGTCACCTCAAATGTTAATATATCACATGTCAGTGTCATTGGCTTGGTTGCCGGGGTTCCTAAAACCTGAAACATTGTTGACAGGCTCTGTGAACGGAAGCAACTCATCTGACCTTGCAAAGAAAGAAGATATAGACGGTTTTCTAGTTGGAGGTGCTTCCTTAAAGGTAATCCAATTATTGCTAATATGTGAATCTTACTAGTCTAGCTGCATTTCTTCAATTCCTTGGGCTCTACTGAACATCATCAGTGCTCATCTACCATTGTTATCAAAGGTGCGCTTAAAGCGCGCTTAAGCCCTGAAGCAAGGCTCAAAACATGTTGAGCGCTTCGCCTCGCTTTACGGGCGCTTCAATGTCGCATCAAGGCTCTAAGCATACTTTTCCTTGCCAATGAATGTAATCCTGAAATGGCGACACTAAACAATTGATATTTTACTTTATCGTAATTTTTTTTCCAATTTTTTTATCCATGTATTTGTTATTCATGCTTATAATTATTGGTCTTGGACTACATATACATATTTTTACCTTTTCTCCAATTGCGCCTTTTTTCCTTAAAGCCCACGCTTTATTTGCGCTTTGCGCTTAAAGCCCCAACGGGCCTTAGAGCTTTTTTTGCGCTTTTCACCTTTGATAACACTGCTCATCCACATTTTTTAGTTTTTCTTGGACCAAAATGTTAATCTGATGCTTTTTATGTTTATAGTTCTAGATAGACTGTTATGTTTAGATGGTAGCCTTTATGACATGATTAGCTGTCTGGAGATGCTAAGTTGTGTCTGTGTAAAACCTCCTTGTTAACCTTAAGCTGGTTGGTACACCATGAATGATACTTGATATTCTTCATTGCAGGGTCCTGAGTTTGCTACCATTATTAATTCTGTGACTTCTAAGAAGGTGGCTGCTTGATCATTTGTCGTGAGGTTGATCATGGGAAATAAACGTCGAGGAACACTTGACAATAAACTAAATTGTTCAGTTTTGTCAATCGGAATTTTGATGTCTTTCCATCTCTTCCTGCCAGTGTAACATGCTTTACATCCATCTCTTTGATAAAGAGCTGTACTAGCAAAATAATGAGCTTAGTTTTAGGCTGCTTGTATTGGGCAGGGCTTGTACTGCTTGCTACATGATACTTGAAATCATATACACATATATATTTGACGTTACTCAGCCCTTCTCCTTTCCCAAAATGAAGGAAAAAGGACACTCGGACATTCTACCAACATGAGATACGAACCATGTTTAGAAAATAATTACTGTTGCATATAAGCACGGTGGGACAAGTAACAAGACCATTCTTTGCAAATCAATTCTAACCATATTCACTATTAAAAGAAAATCAGTTTTTGTTTGCCCAAGACCAAAACCCCTGGGATCAAACTCTTCCTGAAGATAAAATCAAAGGATTCACCTCTTTTATTTGAAGTTTCTAACAATTAATTATGTTCTGTAAATAAAATTTTCTCCCTTTATTGTATATAACTTTATTTTAAGAACGAATTTACCCACAATACCCTTCAATTGATAACTAGGGATTGTGCAAGCGAAAGCAAAGTCAATGATTTCAGACTACTACGACGACAACAACAAATCCTGTGAGTTGCTATAAATGGGGTTTGGGGAGGGCAAGGTATATGCAACCTTACTCCTACCTAGAAAGTGTAGAGGTTTCAGATAGTAACTCGGCTGGAGAAAGGATGAAAAGGAGTAATGGTAACAAGTAAGAACAACAAGAAGATAAAAATAAGACCGAAGCTAGTTAAACTCTAGGTAGTAGTAGCAATCTATGAATAAAAAGATATCATACTAATACTAATGCTAGTGAACTGAGAAGACAAAGGGAAGCGTTCGATTACATGCTAACTCTCTACCCTAATCTTCAATCTCCACGCCCTCCTATCAAGGGTCATGTCCTCAGTGATTTCCAGTTGCACCATGTCCCGCCGAATCACCTCTTTCCTAAGACTTCTTAGGTCTACCTCTACCCCTTCTGATACCCTCCAAGACTAACCTCTCACACCTTCTAACTGGGACTTCTATGCTTCTCCTCTTAACATGCCCGAATCATCTCAATCTCGCCTCTCGCATCTTATCCTCTACGGGATCACTCCCACGTTATCCCTAATAACTTTATTCCTATTCTTATCTAACCTGCAGGTATGCCCATACATCCACTTTAACATCCTCATTTTGGCTACTTTCATCTTCTAGACATGAAAATTCTTAACCGGCCAGCACTCTATCCCTTATAATATAGTAGGTCTAACTAGAATATGACGGATATATATTATAGTCTTCTGACACACGCTATACTGCATTTCTTTCCCTTGGCTTTTATCCATTGAAGGAGTCAAACTTAAAGAAGTATGGAGTGAAGTACCTGTACCATAAGTTTAGCCAACCCCAACATATGATAATTTGGTAATGAACAGTGTATCCCACTACTCAGCTTAATTTCAGGGGACCACTACCGAAGTACAAAGAATGTAAGCTTAAAGTCAGTAGCAACATATATAAAAATAAATACTAGGGATGTGTCTCATTATCTGGCTATATGAATTGTTTGATAATAACAAGAAAATATAACAAAACGAAGAGCTTGTTTTCATTTTTATTTTCAACTTTTGGGTACCATTAGTATTCGCAGTTGCGATACTGAATAATCAAATTGTTGAGCATTTATCGGATTGATATCAGACCTCATAAGTCACTTTCAGAATTAACAGAGGTCTTTGGCACCAATAATTGCCCTAAAGATTTCGTATCCTTCATGATTTCTATAATTCCAATCCGTAATATTTCAATGTGGAAACCAATTATGGTGAAATCTATTTCATTTCAGTTTGACTAAAAAAAAAAGGGAAATATTGGGAAACATGACAAAAGCTTAAAACCTCAGAAATGACAACTCTAGATGAATCTATTTTCCCTTTAATTACTCGCTAATTAAGAGCTTAAAACCAACGAAATGACCTCCAATTTGTTTAAGTAGAAGTTTTGTGTACACTTTTTTAAACCAAATGTACCAGAACCGCTTATGTCATTAATTGCAGAATTATGTCTCACCACCCTCTCCCCCAAAAATGAAAAAATTATGCAATGCTCTATATGAAATTCACAAGGCTAACCAACTTGGTGGGCGTTTGGACATAAGAATTGTAAAATTCCCAAAAAAGTGAAAAAAAAATTCTAAGTGAAAATGGTATTTGAAAATTAGAGTTGTGTTTGGACATGAATAAAATGTTGAGTTGTTTTGAAATTTTGTGAGTGATCTGAGTGAAAATTTTAAAAATAGCTTTTTGGAGTTTTTCAAATTTTTGAAAAATTCCAAATCTTCAAATGAAAATTGGAATTTTTATGACCAAATGCTAATTTTAAAAAAAAAAAAATTCAAAAAAAAGGTGAAAAAATTCTTATATCCAAACAGGCTCTTATTTCTCGTCCAGAAGAGAATGACGTGACTCAACAAACTCATCAATTTTTTGCTTAAAATTTGAATCGACTTTTATCTTTACTTATTTGGGCCAGTTGTTCATCAATCATCAATGAATGAAAAGGGCAGCATTAAGCCCCTTCTATTAGTAGAAGAGGTAGGATCTCCACGAAGGGGTTCAAAAAAAAGTTAAAAAACATTGTAATTAGTGAGAATTGAACCTATGACCTTAGAAAAATTTTGAAACCCCTTAACCACTAAGCTACATTTTTTGCTGTATTAAGGTGGTTCAAAACTTAATATATAGAGGTAAAAAATCAAATTTTGCCTTATATATACCGTGTAATTTTTCGACAAAGGGGATTCGGATGAACCCCTTCCGCCCCGCCAAATCCGCCTCTACCTGCTATGTGCTGGGTCCAAAGAAGAATTAAACCACAAAAATCTATTAAAACTTATGATCATCAATGAATATAAAACTTAAAAAAGACCACACCAAATAAAGGAGAGAACCACTACAAGTCTACAAGTAATCATTCTATCTTTCTGCTCTACCCTACCATCAAGATTGATGGCCCATTCAAAACACTAACAAACCAATCAAGTAATAAATGAAAAAGTAGGACAATCAACCTTACATTTAGCTCTACTACACCACCACCAAATGGCAATCAACTTTTACCTTTAGCTCTAGTGCACTCCACCAAATTTTTTGAGGGACTCATAATGTATTTGGTTTGATGACAGTCATTCTTGTAAAAATGTTTTTTCAGAAATACTTTTTTGTAAAATGTTTGGTTGGAAAGTTAAAAACTAGAAATTGGTAAATTTATTAAGAAACTATAAAGTGTTAATTTGGATAATAATATTAGCAAACTAAATCAAGATTTAGAGTTAGAGCATTGAGAATAGAGAAATTAAATCAGAGAACACTTTACATATATTCTAAACGATCCTAATCTAAATTAGTCGAGTCAATAAATCCCAGATATCAAATGGTTAAACAAAAAAATTAGTAATAATAATTGATAATATTGTCGTAATCATGGTTAAAATTGTGAAAAGCAGTTAAGAACTCAGATAATAGTAAAGGAAAATGATTTCACATAAAAGTGAGAGAAGTTGAATTACAATTAGTTACATATATACAACTTACACATCCTTAATTCCTCTTGTAATTAGAACAACTATAAGAACCACATATCAAGAAAAGTAGACTGGTACTGCAACAAAACTAGTAACAACACAATCAAAGCAGCCACCCCCCACGGCGAGCTTCCTTCCGACGGCAGCTGATACATCATCCGCCGTCGGTCCCACGGCGACCCTCCGGAAAACCAATCTGGCGGGTCCACCGTGGACAACCATCGGACGGCAAATAACAACACCAGTGGCACTGCCATAAGTATCCAACCAAAACTTTCTTCAGTAGCCTCCATCACTTCTTCATATGAAACAAACCATTGAATACCAAGAAAAATGAAAATCACAGCTAAAAATAATAATACTGGATAAGGCAAAGGATTTAAAGAAAACACCTCCAAAATTGAGGAGGCTGTGTTTCTTCTTGGGTACATGAAAATTATATACTTTAGTTTTTTTTTCTTGAAAATTAGAGTGTGGACAAGTTCAAGAAGTAGTTGAGACTATGAGATAGTGCAAGGCTCAACTAATTTATAGCAAGGAAAGCTAAAAGCTATGTGTGTGATAGTTGTCAGTCACTGATTTGGAGTTGTATCGGATGTTTTATAGCCGTTGGATATACTCACTTGTTTTGACTATTTTATAAAAATAACATATCTTTAGTTATTACATCTGAAAGGTGAAAACTTTGAGGAAATTTCGGACAACTTACTAGCTACAATTCTACTTTAAGAGATGCCAAATGTATTGAAAAAACGTATCTTTTCACTGTTTCTCTCTTCTATCACATGCTTTGATATCTATATATCTCCGAGTCCGTATCGTGAAAATTGATACTCCCTCGGGTTCACAATAAGTGATTAATTTGTCTTGAGCATACCCATTAAAGAAATATTAAATTCTAGATAAAAATAGTTAGTGTGACTAAACTACCCTTAATTAAATATTGCAGCATAATTTAATGTGAGGAGTAAAAGACTTTTTAAGGATACATATATAAGTGTATTTTGAAAAACAAATTGAATTTTTTTTGATTATATAAATGGATACTTATTTTTGGACCAAAATAAAAAGGCAAATAGTCATTTATTTTGGACCGGAGGAAGTATTTCTTAAGGGATGTGCAAAGTCAATAATAGACAAGTAAAAATGAACTCAAAGAGTACATTTTATAGTACCATCATTTTGTCAACCAAGTGTAATGACCAAATTCGGGACATTAATCAAGAACGAAGATGGGGGCTAAAGAATGCCACATACCCTCCTAATAAATTAAGTAATTGAATGAGCAACCCACTAGTCAACTACTTTCTCTAATTCACAATAAGTTGTCGATTTGTCTTTTTATTGTGGTTCAAAGTAAGTGTCCATTTATATAATCAAGAAAAAATTCAATTTGTTTTTCCAAAATTACCTTTATATACGTATTTTTAAAAAGTCTTTTACTCATCACATTAAATTATTCTGCAATATTTAATTAAGGGTAGTTTAGTCACACTAACTATTCTTGTCTAAAATTTAGTATTTTCTTAATGGGTGTACCCAAGGCAAACTGATCACTTATTGGGAACGGAGGAAGTACTATGTTAACAATTCAAGTTCATCGCATGGTAAAGTACTATTTCCTAGACATTCAAGATTAAACATTAAAGAGATACAAATTTACAGGAGCATTTTGGAGAAGTAAACAGGTAAGTTTGGGCTACTTAAAGGAGACAAAGCGATATGAAATTTGGGCTACTTTTCTTCAAAATTTGGTGAAAGCAGCTGTAACAGTTGTAAAGCAATTTTAAAAATCAGAGAGTGTATAAGAATTCAGCTAATTATCTGAGGGTTAAGCTGAAATCTATGCCCAATTTCATATGCTTAACTTTTGAACAGTTAAAGTTCTGATGATAAAAGATGTAAAAGCCAAACTAGCATATTGTGGTAGTACAAAAGGCATTGGTCTGGAAGGTAAGCGGAAATAAGGTGGGATAAAGTGTAATATTAAATTTATTCCGTGATAAATTTATACCGTCAACCAAATATAGTATAAACGTAGTCCCAAGTATAATGCTGAATATCTCATCTTATACCACGTTATTCGATCAAACTTTTTTTTTATCCCATTTCGTAGGTGGGATAAATTAATCTAGGGAATAATCCCTGGATAATTTAATCCGTATACCAAGTGACCCCTAGTCAACTCTGTAGTGGTCAACTTCTGGTCAGCTTAAAGGCCAAGTAGTTTGTGAATTATGTGATGTGTGCTCAAACATGATAAACTGAACCCATTACTAACACAAAGGTTGTGGACTTGGACTTCAAGATCCTACATTCAGTTTTTTTCTCTTCTCCTTTGGAACAAGGTTATGCTTTGTATTTATTCATGTGGGCATATTAATTAAAGTTAGGTCCAGACTTAATTACTTCTCATCTGCTCTCTTTTACTTGTCACGTTTACTTTTTGTACATATCTTAAGAAAATATTAATTAAACGGACGGTTTAACTGGATTATCCTTATTTATTCCTTCATCTTAATTTGTTACTACTTCTGGCGAAGTTAGTGATTGAGGTGACACAAAAGCATGGTGTTTACCCTCAAATTCGGATAACAATTAAACTTATATTGCAGGTTTTAAGGATATGTGATTTCGTCCAATACCAATTGATAAACAAGAAAATAAAAGAATAAATTAGAGAGTAAAATAAATCAAACCAGTATGCTAGCCAGGTCTCGACCTCGATTTTGGATAGTATGAATAGTAAATGATAAAGCAACTTTGATGAACAGTAAGTGAAATAGCAAGAAAGTAATGAGTGTATAAATTCTTATCAGTGAATAATGATCCTCCTTACAAATGAATGGGATCCCTCTTTATATAATATAGGAGTCCTAAATAAGGTACACTTCTAATTATAGTAGGAAACCATATTAACATCTAATTAACCGCTGTAGATTGTTCCGTTCCGAGATTCACGCCACGATCCTCGACCAATCGCGGATATCTCGCCTTTTCCGTTATCAAGCTATGCCAATACCACTCGAAGTCTGCCTCTTTCTGGTCGCAATTGATGTCGACCTCGGTCCGGACTCGACGTCCTAGCTCTTTGAGGTGACATTCCTATCTTGGCCAAAGAATGAAATCGGGTAGCCCCGATTTCTACCTTTTACAGATAGTCCCCTCGTTTCTTAGAGTAAAACGATAAGAAACGACTTGAGCCTAGATTTTCTAGAGACCCTGATAATGATGTCATCCTCGTGACGTAAGCGATCGAGGTGACCAAAATGTTCCATCGGTACAGTTCCCCAAACCATTAATGCTTGCCAATAGATGGCCGGCCACTAGCACCACCGAACCGTCGCCGTGAATCTATAAATACAGGCTCTTTGGTTGAATCAAAATTTTACTTTCACCTCCATCAAGTTTTCTAAGTTTTTTACTCTCTCCATCTCTTCTCTTTCACCACCCATTGAGTCAACTTTGTTAGTACCAAAAATATCAAATTTTACCTCTTTCCGCTTCCTTCTACCTGAATCAATGGCGAAAACCTCCAAGACCGTCCCACAAAAGAAGAAAGCTTCTTCCTCTTCTCCCCGGCCGGCCTTTTGACGACCCAACCCGTCGTCACGTGTGTTACCGCCCCGTTTTCCCCGTTTTCTACTTCTTTATGCTTCATTACCAGTGTTTGGTGTGAATGAATTGATTTGGATTAGTTCTAGAAGGAAATGAGACACTTAGTCTCTTTAAGGAAGGTTTATTTTGGAAAAGTCAACCGGACGTTGACTTATGTGTTAGAGGGATCAGATATAAATTCCGGTGATCCGGTTAGCTTCGGGGGATGATTTGTGACTTAGGAGTGTGATCGGAATTGATTTTGGAGGTCCTGTGTAGAATTAGGCTTGAATTGGCGAAGTTAGTATTTTGGCGAATTCCGGTGGATAGGTGAGAATTTGATCCGAGGGTCGGAATGGAATTCCGAAAGTTGCAGTAGCTTTGTTAGGTGATTTGGGATGTGCGTGCAAAATTTCAGTTGATTCGGAGGTGTTTTGGTTGGGCTTTTGATCGAATGCAAGTTTCGGAAACTTGGATGAACTTAGGCTTGAATTTGATGCAATTTGATAGTTTAGGTGTTATTTGTGGTGTTTTGATGATTCGAGCAAGTTTGAATAAGGTGTTGGATCATGTTTGTGTTTTTAGTTGAGGTCCCGGGGGCCTCGGGGTGTTTTCGGATGGCTAGCGGGGAGTTTTGGACTTGTAATGTTGCAGAACCTGTGCTGCTTCTGGTGTTTTCGCTTCTGCGGAAAGGGGACCGCAGAAGCGAGTTATGAGCCGCAGAAGCGGCAGGTATCGCAGGTGCGAAGTAGCAGACCGCATCTGCGGAGTCGCAGATGCGACAGGAGGACCGCAGATGCAGAAGTTGAGCAGTTAAGGGGGATTCGCAGATGCGAGTTTTTGTCCGCAGAAGCGAAAGTCGCAGGAGCGCATATTCAACCGTAGAAGCGGATATTTCCGCAGAAGCGGTGCATTAACCGCAAAAGCGGGAGGCGCAGATGCGGCCGTGGAGCCGCAGATGCGGAAACGTCTGAGCAGTGTTATTAAATTTCATCTTCGCGAAATTTCAAAGGGTTTCATAATTTCCACTTCGGACTTGGAGAATTTGGGCGAGTTGGAAGAGAGAAATCAAGGGACTTCATTGAGGTAAGAATTTCTGAGTCTAAAACACGATTTTATGGTACAAATACATGAATTAAGACTGAAAAATTAAGGAATCAAAGGTCAAAAATGGTGGTTAGGGCTTGAAACTTAAGAGAGCAAAAATGGGGATTTGAGGGGTCATTTGGACTCCGATTTGGGTGTTCTTCATATGTATAGACTCGTGGCGAGATAAGGAATCCGTTGATGGTAAATTTTCTAATTTTTGAGAAGTGGGCCCGGGGCTCGGGTTTTGCTAATTTCGAGATTTTAGCTGTTTTTCGATTGTTTTCGATTGGGTATTGTCCCATCAGCATATTGTGATGTATTCGTTGTGGTTTTGATCAGATTCGGTACACGAGGAGGTCAATTCGAAAGGCAAGGGCATAGCGAGCTAGGACTTTGGCCGGCTTGAGGTGAGTAATAGATGTAAATGCTGTTCTGAGGGTTTGAAACCCCGTGTTTGCACATCGTAGTGCTATATTGAGGTGACTTGCACGCCGGGTAGCGAGCGTGGGGTAGAGCACCGTTGGGGATTGTGACTTGGTCCGTCCCGGTAGATAAATATACTGCGTATTTGACTGAAATTTATTTATTATCATTTTTAACTGAGCTCTTTGCTATGTTTGGGCTTCGTGCCAATTGATTAAATCCTTCAGGGATTATTATTACTAGTTTCTTACCATTTTTGCATATCATGGAACTCAGTCCTGGTATTTAATACTGTTTTGCAAACTCAGCCCCATTTTCTTAACTTGAAACTTAATTAATATTTTTAACTGAAGTTTGGGCTGAATATTTCTATATTTTGGTTTGCCCGAGAGGCTTATGTGATTTTTGGACTGAGCATGGGATCGGGCTGCACGCCGCAGCGGTATGATATTGATATTGATATGAGGCCGAGGGCCCAGTTGATGCCACGAGATGGCTTATTATTGCGCTTGGGCCGTAAGGGGCCCCTCCCGGAGTCTGCACACCCGCAGTGAGCGTCGTCGACGTTAAATAAATGGAGCGGGCTGCACGCCGCAGCGGGTACTGGAGAGTACCGATCTATGTGTTGCATTGCATATTATTAATTGTCATTTATTTTCTTATCTGCTGTGATATTTCTATAATTGTTTTTCACTGTTTTGCTAGATTTCATGCTGCTGGGTTCAAGTTGCTGTATTTATAGAATTACTGTGTGCCTATTCAGGATCTCTTATTCTCAGTCTTTATTTATGTTTATTACTCACTGAGTTGGAAGTACTCACTTTACTCCCTGCACCTCGTGTGCAGATTCAGGTGCACCCACTGAGGCTGAGTGAGACTTTCTCTGTCGAGCATCATATCCGGAAGCATCAAGGTAGCTGCATGACGTCCGCAGTCCTGATCTTCCCATCTATCCTATTTATTTTATTCCGCATTTCTTCAAAATATTATGTAGTAGGTTGACACTCGTATGTTAGAGGCTCAGACCTGTGACACCGGATTCTCGGGCTGTGTAGTAGTATTTATACTTGGGATTTTCGCATGTTTGCACTTTATTTCAGATATTCAGTATTATGACTTAGTAATTTGCCTGTGTTAAATAAATTCATGAGTGGTATAAATGGTCAAGGTTATGTAATTGGTCGGGCTTGCCTAGCAATGTGTTGGGCGCCATCACGACCGGGGTTGGGGTCGTGACAAGTTGGTATCAGAGCCTAGGTTACTGGGTCTCGCGAGTCATGAGCCGGTTTGGTAGAGTCTCGTGGATCGGTACGGAGACGTCTGTACTTATCCTCGGGAGGCTGCAGAACCTTTAGGAAAACTTCACATTCTTGAAACTCTTGTCGTGCGGCTTTGTTGAACTGAAAACTAAACTTCTACTATTCTATTCTCTCATAGATGGTGAGAACACGAGCTACCGGACGTGGCGGACGACCACCAGTGCCACCTTCTGAGGCCGCCAGAGGCCGTGGTCGTGGTCGTGGCAGAGGCAGAGCAGCCGGGGCAGCACCTGCTGATCCGTTAGTTGCCCCAGCTCAGGATCAGGCTCCAGCTGTGGATACTTCAGCAGCACCTGCTCAGGCACCAGCCGTGCCTATTGTGATTCCGGGCCTTCAAGAGACCTTGGCGCAGATATTAATGGTCTGTACTGGCCTGGCTCAGGCAGTTTCAGCCACCACCGCAGCAACAGCTACTTCACAGACCGGGAGAGGCAATCAGACCCCCGTTGCCCGCGCACCTGCGCATGGAGTGCAGGGACTACAGACACCAGAGGCACCTCCAGCTCAGCAGGTTGCACCAGCTCAGGGCTTCGTGGTTCCAGCTATGCCAGATGATGAGCAGCGTCGTCTTGAGAGGTTTGGTAGACTCCAGCCTCCAACATTTGGTGGTGCTGAGGGCGAGGATGCCCAGGGTTTTCTTGACAGATGTCAGTGTATGCTCCTTACGGTAGGGATCCTTGAGTTGAGTGGTGTGGCATTTACTACTTTTCAGTTCACGGGGGCTGCTCTTACTTGGTGGGAGGACTTTGAGAGGCGTAGGCCTGCCGGTGCAGCACCTCTGACTTGGCAGCAATTCTCCGCTCTTTTTCTGGAGAAGTATGTACCTCAGTCCTGTAGGGAGGAGCTGCGTAGGCAGTTTGAGTGGTTGACACAGGGAGATATGACAGTGACTCAGTACGAGATGAGGTTTTCCCAGCTGGCTCGTCATGCTACTTGGATGGTTCCGTCAGATCGTGAGAGGATTAGGAGATTTGTGGATGGCCTTAACTACCATCTCCGTATTCTGATGACTAGAGAGAGAGTACTAGGTGCTACTTTTGAGGAGGTGGTGGATATCGCTCGTGAGATCGAGTCAGTTCGCCGTAGAGAGCGAGAGGAGAGGGAGGCTAAGAGGCCTCGTGGATCGGGCAGTTACAGTGGTGCTCCTTCGAGGGGCCAGTCCCAGCAGGGTAGAGGTCGCTCTTTCAGGCCTGCTCAGTCAGTTCGTCTAGAGTATCGTGGGGGATCTTCAGGCCGTGGTCATCATGGGCCCCAGCAGGGTCAGTCTTTACTCAGCGCCCTCCCGGCTCAGAGTTCATCTCATGCCCCATCAGTTCAGGGTTTTTCCGCGCCGAGTGCATCTGCTAGTCACTCCGGTGCGAGGTGTTCCCGTCAGTCCCCATCTCCAGTACCGGGCAGCTGTTATGAGTGCGGAGAGTTTGGTCACATGAGGAGGCAGTGCCCTCGCCTTCGTGGCAGACAACATC
>NW_017670728.1:234010-252823 GCF_001879085.1 Nicotiana attenuata | reverse complement strand
GTAGTCTTCAGCATTTGTTCAAGCAAAAGGATCTGAATTTGAGGCAGCGTAGATGGTTAGAGTTACTTAAGGATTATGACATTACTATTCTGTATCACCCGGGGAAGGCCAACGTAGTGGCCGATGCTTTAAGCCGGAAGTCGGTGAGTATGGGGAGTTTAGCATACATTCCAGTTGAGGAGAGGCCATTTGCAGTTGAGGTTCAGGCCTTAGCCAATCGATTTGTGAGACTAGATATTTCAGAACCCAGTCGGGTGTTGGCTTGTGTGGTTTCTCGGTCTTCCTTGTATGACCGCATCAGGGAGTGTCAGTATGATGATCCGCATTTGCTTGTCCTTAAGGACAGGGTTCAGCATGGTGATGCCAGGGATGTGACCATTTGAGATGATGGTGTGTTGAGGATGCAGGGCCGGATTTGCGTGCCCAACGTGGATGGGCTTCGGGAGTCGATATTGGAGGAGGCCCATAGCTCGCGGTATTCCATTCATCCGGGTGCCGCGAAGATGTATCAGGATCTTAGACTGCACTATTGGTGGCGGAGGATGAAGAGAGATATTGTGGAGTATGTAGCCCGGTGTCTTAATTGTCAGCAGGTGAAATATGAGCATCAGAGACCGGGTGGCTTGCATCAACAGATGGTTATTCCCGAGTGGAAGTTGGAGAGGATCACTATGGATTTTGTTACCGGACTCCCACGGACTTTGAAGAAATTTGATGCTATTTGGGTGATTGTAGATAGGCTGACCAAGTCCGCGCACTTCATTCCGGTCTGCACAACTTATTCTTCAGAGCGACTGGCAGAGATTTACATTCTGGAGATTGTGCGGTTGCATGGTGTTCCCGTTTCCATCATATCAGATCGGGGCACTCAGTTCACCTCTCAGTTTTGGCAGGATGTACAGCGAGAGATGGGTACGCAGGTACAGTTGAGCACAGCCTTTCACCCTCAGACGGACGGGCAGTCCGAGCGCACCATTCAGATATTAGAGGATATGTTACACGCATGCGTTATTGATTTTGGAGGTTCATGGGTTCGGTTCTACCGCTTGCAGAGTTTGCCTACAACAACAGCTATCAGTCCAGCATTCAGATGGCACCGTATGAGGCCTTGTATGGGAGGCGGTGTAGATCTCCAGTTGGTTGGTTCGAGCCCGGGGAGGCTAGGTTATTGGGGACAGATTTGGTTCAGGAGGCAATGGAGAAGGTGAAGGTGATTCAGGAGAGACTCCGTACAGCGCAATCGAGACAGAAGAGTTATGCGGACAGGAAGGTCCGTGATGTGTCCTATATGATTGGTGAGAAAGTCTTGCTGAAGGTTTCACCCACAAAGGGTGTTATGAGATTCGGGAAGAAAGGGAAGTTGAGTCCGCGGTTCATTGGGCCTTTTGAGGTACTTAGGAGGATTGGGGAGGTGGCTTATGAGCTTGCCTTGCCACCTAGCTTGTCGGGCGTGCATCCAGTTTTTCATGTTTCTATACTCCGGAAGTACATTGGGGACCCGTCCCATGTTCTAGATTTCAGTACAGTTCAGCTGGAGGGTGACTTGACTTATGATGTAGAGCCAGCAACCATTTTGGATCGTCAGGTTCGGAAGTTGAGGTCAAAGGATGTTGCTTCGGTGAAAGTGCAGTGGAGAGGTCGGCCCGTGGAGGAGGCTACCTGGGAGACCGAGCGGGAGATGCGGAGCAAATACCCTCACCTATTTGAGGCATCAGGTATGTTTCTTGACTCGCAAGAGGACGAGCGTTTATTTAAGTTGGGGAGGATGTGACGACCCAACCCGTCGTCACGTGTGTTACCGCCCCGTTTTCCCTGTTTTCTACTTCTTTATGCTTCATTACCAGTGTTTGGCGTGAATGAATTGATTTGGATTGGTTCTATAAGGAAATGAGACACTTAGTCTCTTTAAGGAAGGTTTGTTTTGGAAAAGTCAACCGGACGTTGACTTATGTGTTAGAGGGCTCGGATATGAATTCCGGTGATTCGGTTATCTTCGGGGGATGATTTGTGACTTAGGAGTGTCATCGGAATTGATTTTGGAGGCCCAGTGTAGAATTATGCTTGAACTGGCAAAGTTAGTATTTTGGCGAATTCCGGTGGATAGGTGAGAATTTGATCCGAGGGTCGGAATGGAATTTCGAAAGTTGCAGTAGCTTCGTTAGGTGATTTGGGATGTGCGTGCAAAATTTCAGTCGATTCGGAGGTGTTTTGGTTGGGTTTTTGATCGAATGCAAGTTTCGGAAACTTGGATGAACTTAGGCTTGAATTTGATGCAATTTGATAGTTTAGGTGTTATTTGTGGTGTTTTGATGATTCGAGCAAGTTTGAATAAGGTGTTGGATCATGTTTGTGTTTTTAGTTGAGGTCCCGGGGGCCTCGGGGTGTTTTCGGATGGCTAGCGGGGAGTTTTGGACTTGTAATGTTGCAGAACCTGTGCTGTTTCTGGTATTTTCGCTTCTGCGGAAAGGGGACCGCAGAAGCGGTACCGCAGAAGCGAGTTATGAGCCGCAGAAGCGGCAGGTATCACAGGTGCGGAGTAGCAGACCGCATCTGCGGAGTCGCAGATGCGACAGGGACCGCAGATGCGGAATTTTGGAAGACTAAGGGAAACCGCATCTGCGTAAATGGAATCGCAGATGCGAAATCGCAGAAGCGGTCTTGTCACCGCAGAAGCGACTTGTAACCGCAAAAGCGGAAGTCGCAGATGCGGCTAAGGAGCCGCAGATGCAGAAATAACTGGTCAGTAGTGTTATTAAATTTCATCTTCGCGAAATTTCAAAGGGTTTCATAATTTCCACTTCGGACTTGGAGAATTTGGGCGAGTTGGAAGAGAGAAATCAAGGGACTTCTTGAGGTAAGAATTTCTGAGTCTAAAACACGATTTTATGGTACAAATACATGAATTAAGACTGAAAAATTAAGGAATCAAAGGTCAAAAATGGTGGTTAGGGCTTGAAACTTAAGAGAGCAAAAATGGGGATTTGAGGGGTCATTTGGACTCCGATTTGGGTGTTCTTCATATGTATAGACTCGTGGCGAGATAAGGAATCCGTTAATGGTAAATTTTCTGATTTTTGAGAAGTGGGCCCGGAGCTCGGGTTTTGCTAATCTCGAGATTTTAGCTATTTTTCGATTGTTTTCGATTGGGTATTGTCCCATCAGTATATTGTGATGTATTCGTTGTGGTTTTGATTAGATTCGGTACACGAGGAGGTCAATTCGAAAGGCAAGGGCATAGCGAGCTAGGACTTTGGCCGGCTTGAGGTGAGTAATTGATGGAAATGCTGTTATGAGGGTTTGAAACCTCGTGTTTGCACATCGTAGTGCTATATTGAGGTGACTTGCACGCCGGGTAGCGAGCGTGGGGTAGAGCACCGTTGGGGATTGTGACTTGGTCCGTCCCGGTAGATAAATATACTGCGTATTTGACTGAAATTTATTTATTATCATTTTTAACTGAGCTCTTTGCTATGTTTGGGCTTCATGCCAATTGATTAAATCCTTCAGGGATTATTATTACTGGTTTCTTACCATTTTTGCATATCATGGAACTCAGTCCTGGTATTTAATACTGTTTTGCAAACTCAGCCCTATTTTCTTAACTTGAAACTTAATTAATATTTTTAATTGAAGTTTTGGCTGAATATTTCTATATTTTGGTTTGCCCGAGAGGCTTATGTGATTTTTGGACTGAGCATGGGATCGGGCTGCACGCCGCAGCGGTATGATATTGATATTGATATGAGGCCGAGGGCCTAGTTGATGCCACGAGATGGCTTATTATTGCGCTTGGGCCGTAAGGGGCCCCTCCCGGAGTCTGCACACCCCCAGTGAGCGCCGTCGACGTTAAATAAATGGAGCGGGCTGCACGCCGCAGCGGGTACTGGAGAGTACCGATCTATGTGTTGCATTGCATATTATTAATTGTCATTTATTTTCTTATCTGCTGTGATATTTCTATAATTGTTTTTCACTGTTTTGCTGGATTTCATGCTGCTGGGTTCAAGTTGCTGTATTTATAGAATTACTGTGTGCCTATTCAGGATCTCTTATTCTCAGTCTTTATTTATGTTTATTACTCACTGAGTTGGAAGTACTCACTTTACTCCCTGCACCTCGTGTGCAGATTCAGGTGCACCCACTGAGGCTGAGTGAGACTTTCTCTGTCGAGCATCATATCCGGAAGCATCAAGGTAGCTGCATGACGTCCGCAGTCCTGATCTTCCCATCTATCCTATTTATTTTATTCCGCATTTCTTCAAAATATTATGTAGTAGGTTGACACTCGTATGTTAGAGGCTCAGACCTGTGACACCGGATTCTCGGGCTGTGTAGTAGTATTTATACTTGGGATTTCCGCATGTTTGCACTTTATTTCAGATATTCAGTATTATGACTTAGTAATTTGCCTGTGTTAAATAAATTCATGAGTGGTATAAATGGTCAAGGTTATGTAATTGGCCGGGCTTGCCTAGCAATGTGTTGGGCGCCATCACGACCGGGGTTGGGGTGTGACACGGCCAATGACAAAATGCCGGTAGAACGCTCCCTCACGAGTATATTCTCGGCCCTTGTGTTTTAAAATCTGACTTCAAAGTCGAGAACCCTCCATCGATCCCTGGCCGATGTGAACACGTGTCGAGATTCATCTGCTCGATAACGGCAGGCCATCTCAAGGCTGTGAAGATAGACTGTAACTGGGGGCCAAGGTCGTGGTACAAATTCCCACTTCTGAAGAGAGCATTACCACCTGTGTGGAGGGGTTTCTAAGTGTCTGCAATTACCCCTTCACATTGGGTCCTCTCGACCCAGTCATTAACGACTTTTGCAAGAGGTACCAGGTAACCCTCGGCCAGGTTCACCCCTCATTCTGGCGTATAGTGATCATGCTCTGCTTCTTTTCCAGCAAGGCCGAGGGATTGGAGTTCACTCTCAGCCACCTCATACGGTTATATCGACCTCAACTTTTTTGAGGGTTGATCAAGCTCCAACGCCGAGCGACAAAGGCCTTGTTCGCGAGCATTGATGAGGACAAGGATCGGGGTTGGATGAGACATTTCATGCGGGTAAGGACCTGCGACCTCATCCCATAGGAGAAACTGCCGTTCCCCGAGAAGTGGAACCCCGATTGTAAGTAACGTATTACCCATTAGTCTTCATAACTTTGTTTTTTTTTTATGTAATACTTTCATCTGTTATGCAGCGGTTGCCTGGATGCCTCATGCGGTCCCCGACCTCGAAGACTGGGTTCGAAAGCTGGCCTTGACTTCCTCCCATGCCGAGTGCTACTGGCGTGACTTGGCAAGGGGCAGATGAGAAGCTAAGAATCATGGTAAGCTTATCCTGTACGCTAGCGATGCCTTTTTATGTAACGTTCCTTTTTATTTATACTTGACTCCCTTTTATGCAGGCCTTGGACATGTTGCTAAAATGAGGCCGGCCCTGCCTGGGGATGAGGTCGAGTCCCCAATTCCGAAGTCGGGGAAAGACAACAAGAGGAAGAGGGTCTCGGAATCCGAAGACCCCCAACCTAAAAAGGCTCCACCTCGAAGATGCAGGAGAAATGTCATCCCTCTGACTGTATAGTCGGTCCGCCAGCTGGGGGAAGAAGAAGAGGAAGATGAGGGCGATGACTCGGCACTGGTGGTTCGAGCAAGGAAGCCGATCGAGGCCACCAAGCCTTCCAAGCTGAAAGCGATTGTCGAGTCCCGGCCTCGTGATGAGGAGGCCTCGAAGAAAGATTCGGGCAAAGCCCCCGAATCGCCCGAGGTTGAGGTTATCCCTCGGCCATCAACAAACATACCAAAGGGGGCCGGTTTTGAGACCCCCAGGGCTAAACAGAGCGCCCCGAGTGATTCGCTCGGGGTTGTGACAGTAGGTCACTCTCTTTCTCTACCAGCCTTTTTGGAGGAGGCTATAAGGGATGCTCGGGCTCTAAAGACCCCTGACATAGGCGGAGTCCCTAGTGAAGAGGATCCCTTTCGGGACTGTTTTACCGGGGTCGATGATGCCTCTGATCTCAATGATGTGTCTACCCTCTTTGAAGAGGTCCAACGCCTTTTATCTCGAGTAAGTACTAATCCCCATTGTTGCAATTTTCTTTTCCTTCTTCTCCCTTTAACCTAACTTGTATATTTATTCCCATATAGGCTTTTACCAAGTCTCGGGCCGACCTGAGCCAATACAAGGTTGAGCTCCAGAAGACCTCGGAGGAGAGGAATGCTTTGAAGCTCCTTTGCGGTCAAAAGGATGAAGAGCTCAGGGATCTTCGAGCAGACTTGGCTCAGGCTCGTAAGGAAGAGGACGAGCTGGACGAGCAGGTAAATGTCCTTTTGAGAACATATGGGCTTGACCCAAGAGTGGAGGCTAACACCTCGATGTCTCAGTTGCATCAAAAGATTGAAAGGATTGAGCTGCTCCGGGGGAAAGTCGATCAAGTTAAAGCTGACTGCAATCGGTGGAATGAGAACATGGACCGCCTAGCTACAGATAAAGAGGCTGCCTTGGTGTGGCTATCATCAGCCGAAGTTCAACTTCGGAGTACTAAAGAGAAGAGCTCAGCCCAAGCCAAAAGGATCGAAGAGCTTGAGGCGAACTTGCTGAGGCCAAGGCGGAGGCCGAGAAGGCGAAGGTCTTAGCTGACAAATCCATAGTTGTGTACCTGGATGATGCCGAGGCTGCCTAGACTCAGCTGAGGGAGGCTGCCGATCGAGCGCAGTGGAGTAATGATCTGGCCAAGTGCCAATCTCGGGGGAGACCCTCGAGGAAATCCATGCTCGAGGTTTTGACCTTCCAAAGAGATAAGTCAAGCTAAGGTGCTCGAAGCCGATGCTAGGTTGCTTGCCTCCTCCGATGATGACGATGATGATGAAGGCAGCCAAGACGGGTCTGATAACGGCGAGGGGCCCGAAGGGGAAGCTCCCCCCGAGGGAGAAATCAGCCCCGGGCATAGTTAGGATTTTATTTTTCCTTTTCTCTTTTGTAAGACCCTTGTCGGTCCCTTGTACATATTTTTGCCCATATATATAAAGAAATTTCTCTTTTGGATGCCTTCTCAAATTTTGTCTTCAAAGATGTTTCGTGCCTTGTACAATTTTAGCATATTTTTATGCTTCAACAATATGTTCGAGGTTTTAGTTTCAAATGCCTTGATCGAAGCCCAATAATAATACTGCTTTTACAATCGGATTCGCGCGAAGCGAAAAGACCCTCAGGTATGTTTTGAACGACACAGGATCCTCGATCTGTAGTCAAGTAGGTTCCTGTTCGAATTCGGGATAGCGGGACCCTTAGGTTCGAATCGAGCGAGAACGTGTTCTCGAACTCAAAGTGTGTTGGCCCTTGGCTCTTTGAATTGGGCCGATATGGCCTCTAAAGGATGGCTATTTTTTCCTTTGATAGTTTATATGAGTCCACCAAACTATAGAGTACCAGGTCCTCTATGAGTTTCCACTGAGGATACTAATAAGACAGTAAGTAAATAAGATAGGGAATTTTACGTGGAAAAATCCCTGCTCAAGGGAATAAAAAACCACGACCTACACTGGTAGGATTTCAACTTCACTATGAGCAACTTTTAGATTACAACCTATGCAATCTAGGAATTAAACTCTTAATCCCTCACTAACTCGTAATACACCTATTACAAGCCACTTTGCAATACACCTATTACAAAGACTTCAACTCATGACTAACTCTAGTCACGACACAAACACAAATGGTTTATGGTTTTAAAAAGGGGTTCCTAAGCAACGCTTCTAGCTAAGCAATTTAGGAATTATAATGAAGAACAATTACAAAGTTAGAACTCAACTAAGGATAACAAAATACTAGATTTAGGAACTGGTCCGTAGTAGCGTTTTAACTTTGTTCTTTGAAGCTCTTGAGAATTGAATTCGCTGTCTCTGAAGGCTTGAATGCTTGAAATCAATTCTCAAGAGTTCAAGCGATGTTTTGTTGTAATACTCTTGTTAATACACCTTTGATGACATCACCTGAATCATGTAAGCACTTGGTTGGTCAAAGGACAAGTGACTGCAAAACTGCTGCACTGTGGGCACTGTTTCTGTGGCAGTCACTTTCCAGCTGTGCACAGTTGACTTTCGTACTGCTGTCAGGGAATCACAAGGGATCAGGTCCCTGTCTTGTTTCTCTATTTTCTACACTTGCAGCAGTTCACATTAGCTGGAGTTCTGGCTAGAATCCGTCCATTAGCAATGTGTCAGGTTCCCTATTTGGTTCTTGACAGTAAGTTTGTTAGATCATTAAAACATAAGGCAAAGACATTGAAAACCCATCAATTTTCCCCTTTTTGATGATGACAAACTTAGACATTGACAACATATTTTTAAAGCAGAAATAACCAGATGAAGTAACAGGAACTTCACAAGTTTCCCCTGACTTTATGCTTCCCCCTTAATCAGATCCCTATTTCAAATTATACAAGATGAAGTAACAGGAACTTCACAAGTTCCCCCTGACTTTATGCTTCCACCTTAATCAGATCCCTGTTTCAAATTATACTTCCCCCTTTTTGGCATCACAAAAAGACACAAGCAGGAAAACAACATAAAGAAGTCTAGCCTAGCCAACTCATGCCACATATGTGCACACAACATGATAGAAAAGAGAAACAGAGAACACAAGCAATTAGATAACAAAAGAGGATAGTTTATATATATAAAACATATGCCTTTGCTTATAAAGAAAAGGCAAGATTGGACTGTTAAAATCGGGAGCAGTACTGATACATCCCATCCACATAAAAAAAAAAAAGAAACAAACACAACTACCAAGTCATTAAAACAAAAATAGACAATCCAGAAACTGGTCACTAAAAGGGTTGCTTAGGGGCACTAGGAGTAGAGGGCTTGGAAGCTGCAACAAGAGTTTGGAGAACTAGGTCTATTCGGGCATTTGCCGACTTTTGCTCATTGAGCAGTTCTGCTTTTAGGTTCTCCACTTGTGCCCTAAGCTCAGCATTTTCCTTTGTCGAGCGAACCACTTCCTCGTTTGACTCTGGGGCCCTTTGGCCTGCTGACCTTCCAGGATAGCATTCCTAGCCTTCAACCTTCGAATCTCCTTAGTTGCGTTTAAGCATTGACGAGCTGAGAGATTGTTGATGTACTACCTAACCCCCCTTTCTTCTCGATGCACTCACATTTTTCCAAAGTCGTTTGAGAGAAGGTCTGCTTCTTGGTTCCTACCTTGCCTTTCCCTAGTGGAACCTTGAAAAACTTAAACACTTGAGTAAGTGGAAACCCATATGGAAGACCATGATTGCCATCCTTGAAGGTTGCTACCTTCTGCATATGTTCGATCATGATAGCAGGCAAGTTCACAGGTGTAAATCCATCCAGTTGATCCATTAAAAACAAGTCATACTTGTAAGTCATGGACCTCCTCTCAGCACGGGGTAACAGAACTTTGTTCACCAACTCGAAGAGCAACTGATAAACAGGGAGTAATGCCTTCTTGTGAACCTGGTCCCCCTTTTGGTTCGCATTATCCTTCACCATAAAATTTCAGAAGTTTGACCCATACGCATCTTTCACAGTAGACACACCGACCGTAGGGAATTTAAGAATATCCCCAAGCAGACTCACATCAAATCGATATCCACCCCATTGACCAAGGCACAAATATGGTCAGTATCAACGGGAAAGAGGTCAACATAGAAGCTTTGAACTTCTTCCTCATACACCTTGGGTGCATCCATTTGGAATAGATGCCCCCACCGTTGAACCTCAACCATTGCAAGGACTTGTCTCATACCAGCCATATCAGAAATTGTTGGGTCAAAAGTGCGACTCATCAGAACCTTTGGGTGCCTTAATCGTTCTGAAGCAGAACTAGTTTCACTCCTCATCTTTTTCACAGAAACAGGTTCCTTACCGGGTTCCAACTTTCTCTTGCCAGAATTCACACCACTTGATTTTGCTTTTCCCTTAGACTTGACCAACACATCCTCATCAGTAACTGAGGGTTCACTCACAACATCTTTCAATTTTGAACTGGGGGTTGCAACATCCTCCACTGAAGCAGATTGCTTCTTCCTCTGGGACCTTCTCACTAAGGAACTGGGTTCTGCTGTTGTTTCCTCCTCAACTTCTACCACAGGGACATCATTATCACACACTATTTCATTGTCTTTCACCAGTCTCCTCTTTTTCTTCTTACTGCTCTTTCTGCTCTTTTGAAGGGCAGAGTCATAAGCTACCTTTGCTTGCAACCTAGTAGTAGGTTGCTTAGTAGAAGACTCAGGAGTGATCACTACCCTTCGCTTGACTATGAATGCATCAAGAGGAGTGTTGTCTTGATCCTCATCATCGCTAGACCTCGTATTAGGGACTCGAATGTCCAAGGGCTCAACAGCAAAGTGTGGAGAAGGTGCAAGAGCAGAACTGACCTGGGAGTGAGAACCCTGACCTGTTTCCTCCGTAGAAGGGTTAGATTCCTCACAAGAGGGCCCAGTAGTTTCTGCTGGTGCAGAGCCTTCAATAGCCACCATGGCTCCTTCTCCCACCAGTCCCTGTGTCTCGTTCCTTTGAGACTTGGGTACACCAGAAATTACCTCATGTAGTACTCCATCGGCAGATAAAACAAAGATGGTCGCGATATTTTCATCCTCGATAAGTTCCATGGCCACCATAGAATCTGAAGCAACAATGGCGGAAATCGCTATGACCTTAGGACTTTTACCCTGTTGTCCACTTTTTCGCTTGATCAATGAGAATCTCAGAAGATAGAGAAGGAGGATCAACGACTTTTGGGGTTTCTGAGATAGTTGCCTTAGAACTGGAGGGTGAAGAGAAATCTGGGTTACAGGTGATTTCAGTGGTGAGGAAAGGGATGATTATAGAGGACTCATCAGGGACGGAGGACTCAATGGTTTTTTCTGGGTTAGTGGCGATTGAGGCAAGAATTTTGGAGTTTGTGTCAGCTATTGAAGAGATAGAGTAGAAAATTCTTTGAAGAAGTTCTAATAGGGGACTGTGGTTTGTGAAGAATGGAGAGGGGTTTTAATGAGAGAGAATAATTATGAAGAGAGATATAGGAACCGGTTCTGAAACGGCGGTTGTGCTTGGAGAGTTGTAACGTTTCAGAGGGAGAGGGAACGATTTGAAGTGAAAAGACGTGACAACAGAGTCTGAAAAGGTGGATGACATGGCAGTTGATATTTGTACCTTTTCAAGACGTGTATTAAAGAATGCACAGAACTACTAACCTTTGGTACAAGAACCAGGTTCTTAACCTGTCTTTGAAAATTTCAATCCTCCTTTATTACCCATGCAATGCATCTACAACTTCTATAATCATCATGCTTGTTTACCTGCAATGGTATTGAAGTGATTAGACTTGGCCAGAAACACTTTAGCTAATTTTACATGAAGGTGATTTTCATAACCAACTGATGGGAATCAGGTTCTCAATTAGGCTTCAATAGCCCCAGCTTCACCCTATTTCTTTCAAAATGTTCCCTACTCAATGCTTTGGTGAAGATATCTGTACTTTGGTCTTCTGTACTGCAGAACTTCATACAGATTAGCCCTTTCTCCACATTGTCCCTCAGAAAATGATGTCTCACATCAATGTGCTTAGTTCTTTTGTGTTGAACTAGATTCTTGGCCATGTTTAGTGCACTGGTGTTATCACATAGAAGAGGCACACGATCAGTAAATACCCAAAATCCTCCAGTTGTGGTTTAATCCATAGGAGTTGAGCACAGCAGGAGGCTGCGGCTACATATTTTGCTTCAGCTGTTGAAAGAGCCAC
The DNA here is from genome assembly GCF_001879085.1 of Nicotiana attenuata. NCBI lineage: Eukaryota > Viridiplantae > Streptophyta > Magnoliopsida > Solanales > Solanaceae > Nicotiana > Nicotiana attenuata. The sequence goes on along the minus strand of NW_017670728.1, from coordinate 241,048 downwards.
TGAGTTTTGCTTTCTTGTGCCCCAAGAGATGAGACATGATCCTAGAAAGTGAGCCATTCTAGAAGTACTTTTCCTGTCCACAAGATAACCTGCATAGTCAGCATCAGCATACCCAATAAGATTAAAACTATCACCTGAGGGGTAATACAGGACTAGGTCCTGTGTTCCCTTAAGGTATCTCAAAATTCTTTTGGCAGCCTTCAGATGAGATTCCTTGGGATTTGATTGAAATCTTGCACACAGCCCCACACTAAAGACAATATCAGGTCTCTGGCAGTGAGATAGAGAAGAGACCCAATAATGCCTCTATACATGGTTTGATTCACAGGAGATCCAGTTTCATCCATGCCCAGTCGAGTAGCCATAGCAATGGGAGTGTCTATCACTTTTGATGCTTCCATATCAAACCTCTTCAAGAGCTCCTTGATGTATTTCTGCTGACAAATAAATGTACCACTCGTGGACTACTTCACTTGAAGACCCAAGAAGAAATTCAGCTCCCCCATCATGCTCATTTCAAACTCACTTCCCATGAGTTTTGTGAATTCTTCACACAGAGAATTAGCTGTTGCCCCAAAAATGATATCATCAACATAGACCTGAATAATGAGCAGGTTCCTTCCCCGTTTCTTCAGGAACAAGGTGTTGTCAATTTTCCCTCTTGTAAAACCATTTCCTAAGAAGAACTTTGACAGCCTTTCATACCAAGCTCGAGGAGCCTGCTTCAACCCATACAATGCCTTGTCCAGTTTAAACACATATTCAGGGTGTTCATGACATTCAAACCCTGGAGGTTGCTTTACATATACTTCTTCCTTAAGAAGTCCATTCAGAAATGTACTTTTGACATCCATTTGGAACAGAGTGAATTCCATATGAGATGCAAAAGCGATTAGAATTCTAATAGCTTCCATGCGAGCAACTGGAGCAAACGTCTCATCATAATCAATTCCTTCCTTCTGATTGTAACCTTGAACCACTAACCTAGCCTTGTTCCTTGTAGTGTTTCCATGTTCATCAAGCTTATTCCTGAATACCCACCTGGTTCTAATAATGGTTCGATCTGAGGGTCTAGGTACCAGGTGTCATACATTGTTCCTCTCGAACTGATGCAGCTCATCTTGCATGGCTGTAATCCAGTCTGCATCTTTCAGGGCTTCCTTGATATTTTTGGGTTCTATTTGGGAAAGAAAGGCTGAGAAGGCAAGTGAATTTCTGGCTTTTGATCTGGTTTGCACTCTAGAGTCTAGAGGGGTAATTATGTAGTCAAGAGGATAAGAGCTTTTGTGTTTCCAGTTGGGCATTTTAGGTTCATTTATAGAGGACCTGGGTATATCTAACTGGTTCCCTTGTGTTTTTCTCTCAGGTACTTGTGGAGTACCCTGCACTGCATCAACCACTCTTTCTTCAGCTTCAGTGGTTGTAATTGAGGTACCTGGTTCCCTTGAGGGAGAGGCAGCATTGTCTCCACTTGGCTCATCATGTTTGCTTTTCCATTTGTCATGTCGATGACTTCACCTGGAGCCAGTAAGGGCTCTCCATCTTGATCATCTTTGGTACTTTTCTCACAGGAGGGATATGACTCGTCAAAGATTACATGAACACTTTCCTCAACACATTGAGTCCGCTTGTTGTATATCTTGTAAGCTTTGCTTTGAGAAGTATACCCCAGAAGATGCCTTCATCACTCTTGGCATCAAATTTACCAAGCTGATCCTTTCCATTGTTGAGAACATAGCATTTGCACCCAAATGTTCTTAGGTGAGTCAGCTTGGGTTTCCTTCCATTCAGCAACTCATAGGGGGTTTTGTTTAGGAGAGATCTGATCATTCACCTGTTCACCAAGTAGCAGGCAGTGTTGACAGTTTCAGCCCAGAAGTTTTTGGCAATCCCACTGTCGATCAACATCGTTCTTGCCATTTCTTCTAGAGTTCTATTCTTCCTTTCCACAACTCAATTTTGCTGAGGAGTTCTTGGGGCTGAGAAGTTGTGGGTAATGCCATTTTCATTATAGAACTCATCAAATTTGGCATTGTCAAATCTGTTCCATGATCTGATCTAGTACATGCAACTCTAGACTCCATCTTCACCTGGATTTTCTTCACAAAGGCCATAAATACCTCAAAGGTTTCATCTTTTGTTCTAAGAAATAGAGTCCATGTGAATCTGGAGTAGTTATCCACTATCACAAAGATGTATCTTTTTCCTCCCCTGCTTTGCACACTCATAGGGCCACACAGATCCATACGAAGAAGATCAAGTGGCTTTGAGGTGCTGACATCCTTTTTGGGCTTGAACGAGGACTTCACATGCTTCCCTCTAGCACAAGCATTACAAACTTTCTGTTCTTTGAATTTTGACATTGGCAGACCATGGACCAGGTCCTTTTGAATCAATTTATTCAATAGAGAGAAGCTTGCGTGCCCCAGTCTTCTGTGCCAGAGTTCAGCATCATCATCAACAACTTTCAAGCAACTCAGATCACTACTTTGTATAGAATCGAAATCAGCAACAAAGATGTTCTTGTATCTCTTGGCCACAAGTACCACTTCACCAGTTACCAGATTAGTAACTGTGCATATCTTGGACAAGAACTCCACCTTGTTTCCCTTATCACAGATCTGAAAAACACTCAGGAGACTGTACTTAAGACCATTGACATAGTACACATTCTCAATTGAGAGAGTGAGCGATTTCCCGACTTTTCCAACTCCGAGAATGTACCCCTTTTTCCCATTGCCAAAGGATAACCTGTTACGACCCTAGTTTACCAACCGTGAACATGTCATGACGGCACCTGGTCCCCATGACCAGGTAAGCTTAACAGTGCGGAAATAACAATTCAACTTGAGGAATAATCAATTAAAACCGAACATATGGAAAATAACAACTGAATATAAGGCCGCCCGACCTATACAACTCTAAAGATATGCGGAAGTCTACAACTCAATCCCAAAACCCGGAAACTCACGGGAAACACAGGCTAATAGGGTTACCATAAGTACTCTAATCCCCAGAATATCTACATCAAGAATATGATAGGATAACAGCTCTACAACTAGAATAAGGAAGAAGACTCTTCGGTCTGCGGACGCTGCAGATATACCTCGAAGTCTCCGTGAATCTCCTCGCCTCAAGGATAGTGCGCCTGAGAAGAGGTACCTGGATCTGCACATGAAAAACATGCGCAGGAAGGGCATGAGTACACCACAACGGTACTCAGTAAGTGCCAAGCCTAACCTCGGTTGGGTAGTGACGAGGAAGGTCAGGTCCCTACTGAGGCAAAATATAATAATGATAATTAACAGTATGAAAATCTGACAGAAATAATGAGTACAGCAGCGAAATAAGGCAGGTCAACGAGGCAATAACAACTACAAAGAACAGAGTAAACACAGAATAAATACAGCTCAATATCAATGATAACAATGAGGGTCTCCCAGGATACCGTCCTGTAAGCCTTTTCTCAACTGTCCAGTGGATCTCCCAGGATACCGTCCCGTAGTCCATCATATGTGTGTATCCGAAGGATCTCCCGGGATACCGTCCCGTAGTCCAACTATCAATGTGCAAGGGGAACTATCGGGAATCTAACCCGCAGTCCCAAAGTAAATGTACAGGGGGATCTATCGGGAATCGAACCCGCAGTCCCAAAGTAAACAAACAAGGGGGATCTATCGGGAATCGAACCCGCAGTCCCAAAGTAAACAAACAAGGGGGGGGGGGGAGCAACCGGAATCCCACATCCGTAGTCCCAATGTAAATGCGCAACCACAACCAGAAGATATTCAAAACTGAAGTACCAAAGACAAACATCAGGTGGTACTAGCCTAGCATGCTTCACGTAGTACAGTCAAGGCAACTTAAACAATTAGGCAAGTTAAATCAACTAAACATGCTTTTCTAATCTAGCACAGGTTATAATTGCAAGTAGAATAAAGCAAATATGAAAGGAACTCAATCTCAATATCTTAAGGAAGCCGGATTTTCAACAATTGGCTCAAGTACGCGCCCGTCACCTCGTGAACAAGGCACTCAAATCAACAAATAACAAATCCTAAGGGGAAAAGGTCCCCCACACAAGGTTAGACAAGCCACTTACCTCGAATCGGCCCCAAAATCAACTCGAAATCACACTTTTGCCACGAGTATCCGACTCCAAATAGCCCAAATCTATTCAATTCAATTACATATCATAAGTAATATTGCAAACAACTGATTCCACTATTAAATTTACAGCTAGGGCGCAAAAATAGGTAAAATGACCAAAATGCCCCTCCAGCCAATGTCTCGGAATCGAATAATTTTCATATTTTCAGAACCCTCGTACTCTCACGAGTCTAACCATATAAAAATCTCCCAAATCGGAGTTCAATTGCCCACTCAAAACTCAATAATTAGGTCTATAAAGTTTCTTCCAATTTTTGATCCTAAATTCGAATTCCACTGGTGTATTTAACTATAAAATGATAAAATATAACAAGAAGGGATCAAAGAAACGTTACCCAGTGATCTCCTCTCCAAAATCCTCTCAGAATCGCCCTTGCCCGAGCTCAAAATTGATTTTCAAACTTATGAAATTAAACCCTCGAAATTTCCTATTTCTCCAAGACATTTCCGCTTTTGCGGACAAGGGACCGCTTCTGCGGTCCCGCTTAAGCGGCAAAATAACCGCTTCTGCGGTTTCTCATTAAAGGGGGAAATTCCGCTTTTGCGGACACATGACCGCTCCAGCGGTTCCGCTTCTGCGGAAAGATGACCGCTTCTGCGGTCTCTGAGGGGAAGCCAAAAATCGCAACCGCAGAAGCGAAAATACCAGAAGGGAAAACATACCAGCTGCAACAACTTAGAAAATTTCCCCGTTAACCACCCGAAATCATCCCGAGGCCCCCGGGGCCTCAACCAAAAGCACCACTACCACCTAATACCTTATTCGAACTTGCACCAATCCTCAAAACACCTCAAACAACACCGGAAACCCGATTAAATCAAAGATTCAAGCCTAAGAACTTCAAATTCTAACCAAATACGCTTTCGATCAAAAACCTAACCAAACCTCGTTCGAATGACCTTGACCTTCTCCATGCATCCTGAACCATTTCTGTACCCAATAGCCTGGCCTCACCCGGCTCAAACCAACCCACCGGAGATCTACATCTCCTGCCATATAAAGCCTCATACGGCGCCATCTGAATGCTGGACTGATAACTGTTGTTATAAGCAAACTCCGCCAATGGCAAGAAATGATCCCAAGACCCCCCAAACTCAATCACGCACGCACGGAGCATGTCCTCAAGAATCTGAATGGTGCGCTCAGACTGTCCGTCCGTCTGGGGGTGAAAAGCTGTGCTCAACTCCACCCGAGTGCCTAACTCCTGCTGCACAGCTCTCCAGAACCGCGATGTAAATTGAGTACCTCTGTCTGAAATGATAGAAACTGGAATACCATGCAAACGGACGATCTCCCTGATATAAATCTCCGCCAACCGCTCCGATGAATAAGTGGTACATACAGGAATGAAATGAGCAGACTTGGTCAGCTGGTCCACAATAACCCAGATGGAATCAAACTTCTTCAAGGTCCGTGGAAGTCCGGATACAAAATCCATGGTGATGCGCTCCCATTTCCACTCCGGAATCTCTATCTGCTGGAGCAACCCACCCGGGCGCTGGTGCTCGTACTTCACCTGCTGGCAGTTGAGGCATCTAGATACATAGCCAACTATATCTTTCTTCATCCGCCTCCACCAGTAGTGCTGCCTCAGGTCCTGATACATCTTCGCGGCACCCGGATGGATGGAATACCGCGAGCTATGGGCCTCTGCTAGAATCAACTCTCGAAGGCCATCAACATTGGGCACACAAATCTGGCCCTGTATCCTCAGTACTCCATCATCTCCAATGATCACATCCCTGGCATCCCCGCGCTGAACCTTGTCCCGAAGGACAAGCAAATGAGGGTCATCATACTGCCGCTCCCTGATACGGTCAAATAGGAAAGACCGGGAAACCACACAGGCTAGAACCCGACTGGGCTCCGAAAGATCCAATCTCACGAACTGGCTGGCTAAGGCCTGAACATTCATCGCCATAGGCCTCTCTGAAGCTGGTAAATATGCCAAACTCCCCAAACTCTCCGCCCGGCGACTCAAGGCATCCGCTACCACATTGGCCTTGCCCGGGTGATAAAGAATAGTAATATCATAATCCTTTAACAACTCTAACCATCTCCTCTGACGCATATTCAGGTCCTTCTACTTAAGCAAGTGCTGCAAACTCCGATGGTCAGTATAGATCTCACAAGGCACCCCGTACAAATAATGGCGCCAGATCTTCAAAGCGTGAACAATAGCAGCTAACTCAAGGTCGTGGACAGGGTAGTTCTTTTCATGCACCTTCAACTGTCTGGACGCGTAGGCGATCACCCTACCGTCCTGCATCAACACTGCTCCAAGGCCAACTTTCGAGGCGTCACAATAGACAGTATAAGACCCCAAACCGGTAGGCAACATCAAGATAGGGGCTGTAGTCAAAGCTGTCTTGAGCTTTTGAAAGCTCGCCTCGCACTCCTCTGTCCACTGAAATGGGGCACCCTTCTGGGTCAATCTAGTCATAGGGGCAGCAATCGATGAAAATCCCTCCACAAAACGACGGTAGTAACCTGCCAAGCCAAGGAAACTGCGAATCTCTGTAGCTGAGGACGGCCTGGGCCAACTCTGCACGGCCTCTACCTTTCTCGGATCCACCCGAATACCCTCGCTAGAAATCATATGGCCTAAGAATGCCACAGAACTCAGCCAAAACTCACATTTTGAGAACTTTGCATATAACTTTTTCTCCCTCAAGGTCTGTAGCACGGTCCTCAGATGCTGCTCATGATCTTCCCGACTCCGGGAATACACCAGAATATCATCAATAAAACCAATCACGAACGAGTCAAGATATGGCCTGAATACACTGTGCATCAAATGCATAAAAGCTGCCGGGGCATTAGTCAGCCCAAAAGACATAACAAGGAACTCGTAATGACCATACCGA
>NW_017670728.1:215551-233118 GCF_001879085.1 Nicotiana attenuata | reverse complement strand
TCCTGAAGCAGTCTTCGGGATATCTGGCTCCCGAAATCTTCAACTGATGGTAACCTGAGGCAAGTCAAGCTTAGAGAACACTGTGCGCCCTAGAAGCTGGTCAACAGATCATCAATGCGAGGCAAAGGATAGCGTTTCTCACCGTAACTTGTTCAGCTGGCGGTAATCAATACACATGCGCGATGAGCCATCCTTCTTCTTCACGAACAAAACAGGAGCACCCCACGGTGAAACACTGGGTCCAATGAAACCCTTACCAAGCAATTCCTGTAATGATCCTTCAACTCCTTCAACCAGGAGGAGCCATACGATACGGAGGAATGGAAATGGGCTGAGTGCCCGGCAACAGGATCAATGCCGAAACAATGTGCTCTATCAGGCGGCATGCCCGGAAGATCAGCTGAAATACAATCGGGATAAATCCGTACCACTGGAACAGAATCAACAGAAGGGGTATCAACACTAACACTCTGCACATAAGCCAAATACGCGGACACCCCTTCTCAACCATGCGCTGAGCTTTAAGAAAAGAGATAACTCTACTGGGAGTATGATCTAAGGTACCACTCCACTCAACACGCGAATACCTGGCATATCCAGCGTCACGGTCTTGGCGTACAATCAAGAAATAGCAAAATGGGGCGACACAACCAGTCCATGCCCAAAATAATGTCAAAAAACCACCATATCGATAATAATAATTCTCTGGTCTCAAAACCACGAATAGTAACCAAACTAGACCAATAAACGGTCACAACAAAGGGAATCTCCACAGGAGTAGAAAACATAAATGGGGCACTCAAAGAATCCCGAGGCACACCAAATGCGGAGCAAAGTAAAAGACACATTAGGCGTAAGTAGAGCCCGGATCGAATAGAACCAGTGCCTCTTTGTGACAAACCAGAATAATACCTGTAATGACGGAGTCGGAGACAACAACCTCAGTACGAGCAGGAATAGCATAATATCTTGCCCGGCCCCTCTCTCGAGGGCGACTCTATCTTCCCGACCTCCGCGCCCAGCCGGCTAGCAGGTGGGGGTAGCCGCTGGAGCTGTGATCATGGCCTATGAGAACTTAAGGAGTACACGGCTGAGCAGCCTGTGAAGATGACCCCTACCAAGTGCTGGGGCAGTTCCCTAACCATTCTTACACTGCTCTAGTCACCAGAATAGTCTAATACAAAGAGGGATCGAAATAACATCTAACAACTATGGATAAAATGAGAAGGAGACTTTGCGGATCTGCGGACGTAGCAGATGTATACCTCAAGTCCCCAATACGCTCCCTGACAGCTACTGGCGCTACGCCTGCTCGGAAGCACCTGGATCTGCACATGAAAAACATGCGCAGAAGAGGCGTGAGTACACCACAGCGGTACTCAGTAAGTGCCAAGCCTAACCTCGGTTGGGTAGTGACGAGGAAAAGGTCAGGGCCCTACTGAGACAGAAACAATAAAATAGCAAGATATAACAGTATCGAAGCTGAAGAAAACTGATGAACACAGCGGTAGTGATAAGACCGATCAATGAAATATAGAACTGCAAGACAAAAAAACAGAAACACAGAGTAAATACAGCAAAATTACAAGAATACCGACGGGGGGTCTCCCAGGATACCGTCCTGTAGCCCTTTTTCAACTGTCCAATGGAACTTCCGGGATACCGTCCCGTAGTCCAAATCTCATATCGATATCAAAAGATCTCCCGGGGTACCGTCCCGTAATCCAATCATCAGTGTGCAGGGGGATCTCCCGGGATACCGTCCCGTAGTCCCAAAATAAAAGTGCAGGGGAATCTCCCGGGATACCGTCCCGTAGTCCCAAAATAAAAGTACAGGGGGATCTCCCGAGAATCAAACCCGTAGTCCCAAAGTAAACAATCAAGGGGGGAACTCCCGGAATCCGCATCCGTAGTCCCAATATAAATGCGCAACCAACATCAACGAATTATTCAGAAATTTAAGTACAACAATACAAGGCATCAAATAATACTGGCCTAACATGCTCCACGTAATCACAGTTAAGACAATTTAAACAAAAAGGCAGCTTGGATCAATTAAACATGCTCTTCTACGCTAGCACAGGCTATAAAAGCAAGTAAAGTAAGGCAAATATGAAAGAGAATCCAAATCAAGTATTCAAGTAAAAGAGATCCGGGTTTCAACAATTTGCTCAAGTACGCGCTCGTCACCTCACGTACAAGGCATTCAATTACCAATTATCACATCCTAAGGGACGAAGTCCCCCACACAAGGTTAGGCAAGCCATTTACCTCGAACCGGTGCGAAGTCAACTAGGGAACGATGCCATTGCCACGAGTATCCGACTCCACTCCAAATGGCCCAAATCTATTCAATTAAATTATAAATCGTAAATAATATTGCAAACAACTGATTCCACTATTGAAATTTAAGCTAAGGCGCGAAAATAGGTGAAATGAACAAAACGCCCCTCAGGCCAACGTCTCGGAACCGAATAATTTTCACATTTTCAGAACCCTCGTACTCTCACGAGTCTAACCATATAAAAATCTCAGAAATCGGAGGTCGAATGCTCCCTCAAAACCCAATAGTTTAGTCAATGAACTTTCACCCAAATTCTTCCATTTTTGATCCTTAATTCGAATTTAAAAGGTGGATTTAACTACTAAATGATAGAATATAATTAGAAAGGATCATAGAAATGTTACCCAATAATCTCCTCTCCAAAATCCTCTCAGAATCGCCCTTGCCTGAGCTCAAAATTGATTTTCAAACTTATGAAATTAAACCCTCGAAATTTCCTATTTCTGCCCAGACATTTCCGCTTCTGCGGAAGCGGTCCCTCTTATGCGGCAAAATAACCGCTTCTGCGGTTTCTCATTAAAGGGGGAAATTTCGCTTTTGCGGACACATGACCGCTCCAGCGGTTCCGCTTCTGCGGAAATATGACCCTTCTGCAGTCTCTGAGGGGAAGCCAAAAATCGCTTCTGCGATGAGGAAGCCGCTTCTGCGGCTCCGAAGCGAAAATACCAGAAGGGAAAATATACCAGCTGCAACAACTTAGAAAATTTCCCCGTTAACCACCCGAAACCATCCCGAGGCCCCCGGGGCCTCAACCAAAAGCACCAATACCACCTAATACCTTATTCGAACTTGCACCAATCCTCAAAACACCTCAAACAACACCGGAAACCCGATTAAATCAAGGATTCAAGCCTAAGAACTTCAAATTCTAACCAAATACGCTTTCGATCAAAAACCTAACCAAACCTCGTCCGAATGACCTGAAATTTTGCACACACATCCCAAATGACATGACGGAGCTACAACAACTTCCAGAATTCAAATCCAACCCTCGGATCAAAAACTCAGTATCGGACCGGAAACTTCAAAAATCCAAACTTCGGCATTTCAAGCCTAAATGAGCTACGAACCTCCAAATAACATTCCGAACACGCTCCCAACCCCAAAATCACCTAACGGAGCTAACGGAACCATCGGATTTCCATTCTGAGGTTGTCTTCACACTGTTCCGAATACGGACCATTTTTCAACTCTTAAACTCTCATTTAGGGACTCTGTGTCCCAAAACACTCCGAATCCTAATACCGAACGTCCCGGCAGACCAAAATAGCAGAAATAAACTTAGGGGAAACAGTTAATGGGGGATCGGGGCGTAATTTCCAAAAAAGACCGGCCGGGTCGTTACATAACCTTGCAGGGCTTTTAGTGAAAGGAAGTCCATGGTGTTCCAGTCATGTGCTTTGAACATCCACTATCCATGAACCATCGTTGACTGCTTCCTTTCACTGTTCCCTGCACAAGGAAATCAAGAGTTAGTTTTAGGAACCCAAACAAGTTTGGGTCCCTTGTAATAAGCAAGAGGATGAATAAGATTTCTCTTGGTCCATGCAGGTAACATGCGTTTTTTATGGGTGAAACCTGGTCCCTTTTCAGCAAACACTTCGTTTTTCTGAATGGACTGAACCCTGGCTTGGCAATTTTCCTTGAAATGCCCATTGTTCCCACATTGGGTACAAAGCCAGTTATCCAGTACAGTAACATACTTGCTATGGGGTTGTAGGGAGTTCTCTCCCTTTGAAACCCTATTCCCTGCCTGTTTCTACCAATGTTGACATACATGCCAGTAATAGCTTCCGAGGACCAGGTCCACTTAAGGGACTTTTCAAGATCAATTTTTACTCTTTCCAGTTCAGTTTGGAGATGCTTGTTTTTCTCAGGTTCAACACACAGTCTGGTTTTCACAGCTTTTAACTCGTTTTCAAGCTTAATGTGTGTCTCACTAGCTACCTCCTTTCCTTTCTCAGAATTTCCAAGCCTAGACTCAGTTCCTAGTCCCTCTATTGTTTCCCTTAGGTCTGCAATCACTATCAAGAGATCATCTCTCTCTTCCTCAATCTCAGTCTCTCTCTTCACTAAGGCATCTTTTTCTTTACTAAAGTTCTCAATGGTTTCCTTATAGTCAACAGCTACAACCACTAAGTCATCTCTTTCATGTTCTATGTTGGCAATTTTTTCAGTTAAAACAGTTTTTTCTTTCTCCAAATCACATATGGTTTCCTTCAGATCAACTACGCACACTACCAGATCATCTCTAGTTTGTTAAGCTTCTCCTAGCTCTAAAGTCAAGGATCAATTAGAACATTTGCTAATGACATGAGTTTCTTAGGAGAGTAGGATTTCAGATTTCTCTGGACATCCCTGAAATTTACCTCATCATTGTCATCATCTTCTTCATCATCTGATTGTGCCATCAAAGCGAACATTAAATCATATTCATTTCTTTCACTTTCAACTTCCATCATGGAACTATCACCTGCATCAGTTTCTCCTTCAGACTCGCTTTTGGAATCTCCCCATGCTGCAAGAGCTTGCTTTACAACGTTGTCAGCAGCATTCTTCCTCTTGAAACGTTTGTCCAGCACTTGTTTCCTTTTGGTTGCTTTATCAGAGTTGTACTTGAAGTGTTCTTGCTTCAGGAGAGGTCAATCTTTGATGAAATGCCCTGGCTTTCCACACTTATGACAGAGATCATAATTCTTTGGTTTGCCAGTGGTGCCCCTTTTTGGTATTCCTCTATTTCTTCTGACCATCTTCTGAAACCTTTTGGTTAAGTAAGCCATGTCACTGTCCTCCTCACTTGAGTCATTGCTTTCAGCTTTCAGTACCAGGTTCTTCTCCTTCTTTGGTTCTCTTCTTTCACTATCCTTCTTCTTCTTCATTTCGTAAGTTTTGAGATTTCCAACTAGCTCATCTATAGTTAGGGCCTGCAGATCCTTTGCATCAGTAATGGCATTCACTTTACTCTCCCACGAGCTAGGCAGAACACTGAGAATTTTTCTCACAAGCATGTTCCTAGGAATAATTTCACTAAGTGAGTGTAGCTCATTTATGATGGAGGTGAATCTTGTGTGCATGTCTTGAATAGATTCATCGTCTTTCATCCTGAAGAGCTCATACTCAGTAGTGAGCATATCAATCTTAGATTGGTGGTTCCCTCATGTGCTGTCTGCAAAGCTTCCCATATTTCCTTGGCGGATTAACAAGCTGAGATCCTGTTATATTCATCAGGTTCTATACCACACACCAAAATTTTCTTGGCACGAAATTTTTTCTCCACAGCTTTCCTATCTACATCGTTGTATTCCTTTCTGGTCTTTGGTACCATCTCTGGAGGATCTCCGGCCTTCTTCGTTGGGACATAAGGACCATTACATATAACGTCCCACAACTTAAATCTTCTGCCATGACAAAGTCATGCATTCTTGTCTTCCACCATCCATAATATTGCCCATTGAACCTGGGTGGTCTATACGTAGGTGGAGCAGCCATAAGGATCCTTCCTAGGTGTTAGCCTGATAGGAAGAGCCCGCTCTGTTACCAATTGATAGTTTATATGAGTCCACCAAACTATAGAGTACCAGGTCCTCTATGAGTTTCCACTGAGGATACTAATAAGAGAGTAAGTAAATAAGACAGGGAATTTTACATGGAAAAATCCCTACTCAAGGGGATAAAAAACCACGACCTACACTAGTAGGATTTTAACTCCACTATGAGCAACTTTTAGATTACAACCTATTAAATCTAGGAATTAAGCTCTTAATCCCTCACTAACTCATAATACACCTATTACAAGCCACTTTGCAATATACCTATTACAAAGACTTCAACTCATGACTAACTCTAGTCACGATACAAACACAAAGGGTTTATGGTTTTATAAAGGGGTTCCTAAGCAACGCTTCTAGCTAAGTAATTTAGGAATTATAATGAAGAACAATTACAAAGTTACAACTCAACTAAGGACAACAAAATACTGGATTTAGGAACTGGTCTGTAGTAGCATTTTAACTTTGTTCTTTGAAGTTCTTGAGAATTGAATTCGCTGTCTCTGAAGGCTTAAATGCTTGAAATCAATTCTCAAGAGTTCAAGTGATGTTTGTTGTAATACTCTTGTTAATACACCTTTGATGACATCACTTGAATGATGTAAGTACTTGGTTGGTCAAAGGACAAGTGACTGCAAAACTGCTGCACTGTGTGCACTGTTTCTGTGGCAGTCACTTTCCAGCTGTGCACAGTTGACTTTCGTACTGCTATCAGGGAATCACAAGGGATCGGGTCCCTGTCTTGTTTCTCTATTTTCTACACTTGCAGCAGTTTACATTAGCTGGAGTTCTGGCTGGAATCCGTCCATTAGCAATGTGTACAAGGTGTGTCAGGTTCCCTATTTGGTTCTTGACAGTAAGTTTGTAAGATCATCAAAACATAAGGCAAAGACATTGAAAACCCATCATCTTCTTTCGGCTCAAAGACTTAGTAAAATTTTCTTATGCCTTAGCATGTGTGTGTGTGTGTGTGTGTGTGTGTGTGTGTGTGTATATATATATATATATATATATATATATATATATATATATATATATATTTTGAGGGTTTAGTGTTCATCGAAACCCCTTTGTTTTTTGTGCCTTAGCACAAGTTTGTATTTGATTAATTCGATACCTCTTAAGGTTTTTTGAGGGCTTATTTTATCAAAGCCCTTTGATTATTTTCTCGAGGGTAGCCTTTTTTAACCGGTTTTTTAAGAATTTGAAGGCCTGTTTTTATTGCGGGGTTCAGACGTCTCCGAGCCGCGTTAGTTTGGCCGTAGCCTTTGGGTGTGACTCTTGGTCTTACTTTCCCATCAACACTTCGAAATTGTTCGAAGTGTTAGTCCCCGAGAATGATGGCCTTGGCCTATAAATTGAGGGGTGCCTCTTTGAGGTCTTTAGATAATTCGAACATGTTGATTTTCGACGGCAGTCCCCGAGTAGGGGGGGTCAATTCGTTCGAGGTGTATTTATACTTGACCCTTGAGCCATTTTCACAAAAATCATAAGTATGGAGCTTGCATAGTAGAAAAGTTTCTTTGAGGCACAAGGTATTTGTTAAGGAAAAATGCTTTTTTAAATCATTTATACATGCGTACATTTTTCGCCATTGGGCTCGATTAATCTACATGGACACAGTTCGTTCGATCGTTTGGCCTATTACAAAGTTTTCCTATCGAGGCACTTTTGACACAAAGTATTTTACCTTGAAACTAAATCATCCGAGGGTGATGCCCCCCAGTATTCTAGGTTAGAAGGGAAAGAAGCCTCAGATACTGTTGAATTGTCCCCAGGTAGCACATATAATTGTTGCCTCGTTAAATCTCGCCGGAAAAACCCATTTGGGATAAAAACCGATCTAAGGAAAAAGAGTGCAAAGCGTGCTTTAAAACCTAAGGTCCTCGTGTTGAAGAGCTTCTTCGATGTCTTCGATTGAACACATGCAATAAGTTATTATCAAATATAAATGGAAAGGGAGAAAGTCATACTTTAGCAATAATATTGTTTGAGGAGTGATGTATTCCAATTGTTTGGCACTTGTTCGCCGTCCACTGTGCCAAGTTTGTAAGATCCCTTCCCAACGATATCGAGGACTTGATAGGGTCCTTCCCAATTTGGGCCGAGTTTTCCTTCACTAGGATCTCGAGTGTTGATGGTGACTTTTCTTAAGACTAAGTCCCCGATTCTAAAGTGGTGAAGGTTGGTTCTTCTATTATAATATCTCTCGATTCTTTGTTTTTGCGCAGCCATCGAACGAGTGCGACTTCTCGTTTTTCATCCAATAGTTCGAGGTTAGTATTCATAGCCTTGTGATTTGATTCTTCCGTTGTATCTCAAAATCTGGCGCTAGGTTCTCCAACTTCGACCAGAATCAAGGCTTTAGAGCCATATACTAAGGAGAACGGGGTTGCCCCGTACTGGACTTTGATGTTTCTTGATATGCCCAATGAAACTCGAGTAGAATTTCTCTCCATTTTCCCTTGGCGTCGTTCAATCTTTTCTTTAGATTCTGAATGATGGTTTTGTTCGTAGACTCGGCCTGTCCGTTTCTACTTGGATGATATGGTGTTGATAAGATCCTTTTTATTTTATGTTCTTTGAGAAACTTCGTTACCTTGCTGGCAATGAACTGCTTTCCGTTGTCGCATACGATTTCGGCAGGTATCCCGAATCGGCATATGATGTGATCCCAGATGAAGTCTATAACTTCTTTTTCTTTGACTTTCTCGAAGGCCTGTGCTTCCACCCATTTAGAGAAGTAGTCAGCCATAAACAAAATGAATTTAGCTTTACCTGGAGCCGATGGCAGAGGGACGACGATATCCATCCCCCATTTCATGAATGGCCAAGGGATAGGACCGAATGGAGTTGTTCTCGGTGTTGATGGATCATTGGTGCATACCTTTGGCATTTATCATATTTTCGAACAAACTCCTTAGTGTCTTTTCCCATACTATCCAAATAGTATCCTGCTCTGATAACCTTGTGAACTAGTGATTCAGCACCGGAGTGGTTCCCACAAGTACCTTCATGGACTTCTCATAGAATATAATCGGTGTCCCCTGGTCCCAAACATACTTCTAATGGTCCGTCGAACGTCCTCCTGTACAATGTTCCATCTTCAATCAATGTGAATCGAGCAACTTTTGTTCGTAGGGCCCTCGATTCTTTAGGGTCCGATGGGAGCTTTCTGTTTTTCAAGTACTCGATATATTTATTCCTCCAATACCAAATTAAGCTTGTGGAGTTTATCTCAGCGTGACCTTCTTCGATTACTGATCTTGAGAGTTGAACGACAGTCCCCGAGCTAATTTCGTCCTCCTCGACTGATGACCCCAAATTTGCAAGAGCATCGGCTTCACTGTTCTGCTCGTGAGGTACGTGTTGCAAGGTCCATTCTTTAAAACGGTGCAAAGTCACCTGTAGCTTGTCCAAATACCTTTGCATTCTATCCTCTCGAACCTCGAAGGTTTTGTTTACTTGGTTTACTACCAGCATAGAGTCGCACTTAGCTTCAATGACTTTCGGCCCCAAGCTTTTAGCTAGTTCGAGACCTGCAATCATGGCCTCGTACTCGGCCTCATTGTTAGTCAGCTTAGAAGTTTTGATAGATTGTCTAATAGTGTTGACCGTGGGCGGTTTCAAAATGATGCCTGGCCCGAACCCCTTCACATTCGAGGCGTCGTCTATGAAAAGGGTCCAAACCCCCGATGATGTACCTGATTTTAGCAAGAGTTCCTTCTCAACTTCAGGTACAGGGTTGGCATGAAATCGGCCACGGAGTCTGCTAAAATTTGAGACTTGATGGCCGTTCGGGGTTGATATTCGATATCGTACCCACTGAGTTCGACGTTCCATTTAGCCAATCGGCTTCGCTTGATAGCTCGAGCTTATGCAAAACATTACAAAGTGGGTAAGTGGTCAGTACACATATGGGGTGACATTGAAAATATGATTTAGCTTCCTAGAGGCGCTTATCAACGCAAGTGCCAATTTCTCTAAGTGTGGATATCTAGTTTCTGCTTCTTCTAGAGTTCTACTGACATAATAAACAGGAAATTGCGTACCTGGCTCTGCTCGAACCAGGACACCACTTACCGCGATCTCTGAGACTGGCAAGTATAAGTAGAGTTTTTCTTCTGCCCTTGGAGTATGAAGCAATGGTGGGCTCGAGAGGTATCGCTTCAATTCTTCTAACGCCTGTTGGCATTCCATGGTCCAGATGAAATCGTTCTTCTTTTTGAGTAGAGAGAAGAATCTATGACACCGATATGAGGATCTCGATATGAATCGGCGTAAGGCAGCTATCCGCCCTGTCAGCCTTTGTACGACTTTAACGTTGTCTACGATGGTGATATCTTCTATAGCCTTGATTTTATCGGGGTTTATCTCGATTCCCCGATTTGACACCATGAAGTCAAGGAACTTGCCTGAACCGACCCCGAAAATGCATTTCTCGGGGATGAACTTCATGTTGTATTTTCTCAGTATCTTGAATGTTTCCTGCAAATGTGTTAAATGGTCCTCTGCGCAGGGATTTAACTAGTATGTCATCAATATATACTTCCATTGATTTACCTCTTTGTTCTTCGAACATTTTATTTACTAGGCGTTGGTAGGTAGCTCCTGCGTTTTTTAGCCCGAAGGGCATTACATTATAACAATATGTTCCATACTTGGTGATGAATGAAGTCTTTTCTTGGTCTTCTGGGTTCATTTGAATTTGATTGTACTCGGAATAGGCATCGAGAAAATTAAGGATCTTGTGGCCGGCCGTGGCGTCGATCATGCGATCGATGTTAGGCAGTGGAAAAGAATCTTTGGGACATGCCTTGTTTAAATCTTTATAATCTACACACATCCTAAGTTTGTTCCCTTTTTTAGGAACTACGAATACATTAGCTAACCATTCGGGGTACTTTACTTCCCGAAGGGACCCTATTTTGAGAAGTTTAGTCACCTCGTTCTTTATGAATGCGTGCTTTTCTGTTTCACCGGTCCGAACTTTGGGTCCAGGCTTAGTCGATGCGTTGTTATCTCCGGTGGGATCCCTGTCATGTCTAAGTGGGACCGAGCAAAACAATCTATGTTATCAATAAGAAAATGAATAAGCTTTTTCCTGAGTTCGGGGGTTAACCCCATTCCTAGGTATACCTTTCGCTCGGGCAGGTGCTCGATCAATATAACCTGTTCCAGCTCCTCACCCGTTGATTTGGTGGCATCGGAATCTTCGGGAACAACAAAAGTTTGAGGGGTCAAAAAATCTTTCTCTTCCTCTTCCATTTCCTGCTTCTCCGATTCGGTCGAGGCTGGTGGCGGTGATTGCTATTTGGCTTCCTGTTTACCTTTGATGCGCGATCCTTCCGATATCGCCGAAATCGGTATTACCTCATTGACCGCGAACATTTCTTTTGCAGCATGCTGCTCCCCGTACACTATTTTTACCCCGTCCGACGTCAGGAATTTCATCATTTGGTGGAGACTCGAAAGGACTTCCCTCATGTTGGATCCAAGGCCTCCCGAGTAGGGCATTGTACCTCATGTCGCCCTCGATCACGTGAAACTTGGTATCTAGGATAGTTCCAGCCACGTTCATCGGTAGGATAATCTCTCCTTTAGTTGTTTCACTGGTCATATTGAAACCATTCAAGACTCGAGCTGCGGGCACGATCTGATCTTGTAGGCCGAGTTGCTCCACGACACTCGATCGGATGATATTTGTTGAGCTACCTGGGTCCACTAAAACAAGCTTAACTTGAACTTTATTTAATAAGGTAGAGATTACCAAAGCATCATTGTGAGGATGAGAAATTCCTTCAGCCTCCTCGTCGTTGAATGATACGGTGCTTCTGGCACATAGTCTCCGGTCCATTTTTCCCTAGTAATTGATACCTTAGTGCGTTTGAACACGGGACCTTGCGGAATATCGACCCCTCCGACGATCATATGAATTACATGCTATGGCTCTTCCTGTTCAATTTTCTTGTTGGCGCCCCTTTCCTGAAATGATTCTTGGCTTGATCACGTAGGAATTCTCGAAGGTGGCCCTCATTAAATAAACGGGCTACCTCATTTCTCAATTGAATGCAATCCTCGGTCCTGTGACCATGCGTGCATGATATTTACACATTAGATTAGGGTTCTTTTGGGAAGGATCGGTCTGTATGGGCCTGGGCCATCTGCTGTCTTTGATTCTTCCAATTGCCGATACAATGCCTGACGCATCGATACTAAAATCATATTCCGAAAATCGAGGTGCCTCTGTGGGGTCGGCATACTTATCAAAACCACTTTTGCTCATGAGTCCCCGAGAATTCTGTCCTCGATCGCTTCTTCGATCGTTTCGGGCGGAATTGCGTCCTGGACCACTGTTCCTGCGATCTGAGGTGTACGGTTGATATCGGTCTTTGTTTGATCTTGGCTCTCTATCGATGTCCCTCTGATTTTTGGCGGCTGACCTGTTCGGGTGCACTGAACCGGACGGAGCTCCTAATTGGTCATCCTCGACCCTGATCTTCGATTGGTACCGATTGTGTACATCTGCCCAAGTTATAGTCGGATATTCGATCAACTTTTGCTTCAGCTGACCTGATGCTATCGAACTTCGTTCATTCAATCCCTGAGTGAAAGCTTGAACGACCCAATCATCAGTGACGAGTGGCAACTCCATGCGTTCCCTTTGAAATCGGGATACAAACTCCCTTAACATTTTATTATCCCTCTGTCTTACTTTGAAAAGGTCCGATTTCCTTGTTGTAACATTTATGGCTCCGGCATGTGCCTTTACGAAAGAGCCTACCAACATGGCAAAATAGTTGATGGAATTTGGTGGTAGATTGTGGTACCAAATCATTGCTCCCTTCGATAGGGTTTCCCAAAACTTCTTGAATAAAACAGATTCGATCTCATCATCTTCCAAATCGTTGCCTTTGATGGCGCATGTATAGGAGGTGACATGCTCATTGGGATCGGTGGTCCCATTGTATTTAGGTATGTCTGGCGTACGAAACTTCTTTGGAATGGGTTTCGGAGCCGCACTCAAGGGAACGTCTTTTGTACAAATTTCTTCGAATCCATCCCTTTCAACATTGGTGGTGCCCCCGGTATCTTGTCAACTCGGGAGTTGTATGTTTTCACTTTTTCATTATTAGCTTGGATTTTCTTCTCTCCTGACTCAATTCTTTTGGTGAGCTCCTCGAGCATTTTCATTATTGCATGATCAGTCCCTGATTCGTTACCATTCGACCTTTCTGGCACTGGCTCGGTACGACGAGTGATTTCTGGCTCGACCCCACTCGCAGTTCTATGTGGATTTTTTAATTGAGCAATAGCGTCCTGTTGAGCCTGTAGCATCTCGAATATCACCTGGAGACTAACTCCTCCGTCTCCTCTGCCCTGTGTACCTTGGCCACCAGATTGTCCTTCTCTGCGTATACTCCTTTCGGGGTCCGCGCCTAGGTCCGCATTTAGAGCAACGTGCGAACTAACATCGACTGGATTGGTAACCGGTGCTCTCCCAATATTAGCCTGTGACACCTCGGCTCCTGGAGCAATTACATTATCGTTTTCCCCGTTAAACCCGAGACCATCTTCACCATGCGTGGGTGCGTTTTGTGAGTTTGACATGTTTTAACCTGAGAGTAAAGATACTTGACAAGAACAAGCGTAAAATAATGTGTGTTATTAGAATCAGCACCGAACAATCACTATTATCTTTAGCCACACGGTGGGCGCCAAACTGTTTACTCTCAAATTCGGATAACAATTAAACTTATATTGCGGTTTTAAGGATATGTGATTTCGTCCAATACCAATTGATAAACAAGAAAATAAACGAATAAATTAGAGAGTAAAATAAATCAAACCAGTATGCTAGCTAGGTCTCGACCTCGATTTGGGATAGTCACGCCACGATCCTCGACCAATCGCGGATATCTCGCCTTTTTCGTTATCAAGCTATGCCGATGCCACTCGAAGTCTGCCTCTTTCTGGACGCAATCGATGTCGACCTCGGTTCGGACTCGACGTCCTAGCTCTTTGACATGACATTCCTATCTCGGCCAAAGAATAAAATCGGGTAGTTCCGATTTCTATCGTATACGCATGGACAATTCATTTCTTTGGCATGACACACCAACTGAGTTTCGACTCGAAGTACATATAAAATTTGTAGTAACGTGTACATATGTATTTAATAGTAAATGTTTGTTTGGTATGATGGAAATTATTATCTGAAAAAAAATTGGAAAATCTTTTTCCAAACGTTTGGTTGGAGAGTCAGAAATATTTTACAGATTTTTTATTATTATTAAAGATTGATAATTGTATCAGCAAAACGAATAATATTTTGATGAGAGTATCAAGATTGATAATAATGTTTGTGTTAGTTAAAGTAGTGATATGGAGTTACGAGTTTGAAATAATTGTGAAGGAAAATGTCTTCTGGAAGGTGAGAATAGTCATTTTGCCCTTTCTTGTGTAAAATACTTTCCTTAAAAAATATTTTCTGACAATCAATCACTAGAAAATAACTTATCTGCTGAAACATATTTTCAAACTATTTTTCTTCTTACCAAACACACCCTAAACCATTGCATTTACTGACTCAAAATCCTCTATCGTTCAACGATCAAAGCAGTTTTAGATAACAAAAAAGAAGTGAGAAGCCCTTCAAATGGTGCAAGACAGAACCATATATAGTAACCAATAATGCAAGCAGCAGAACAATTTTGGGAGGATGGAATTTACAAAGTAGCCAATCGTGTAGTTCTAGAGTGGGGAACACAAGATCCAAAGGGGGTTGATCATTTGATAGCTGAATTATCAAAGTATCAACAAAGTGGATATTCTGTTGCTTTCTGTATGTACACGACGTTACATGAATATGCAAGACCAATAAAGACCCAATGGAATATGTAGCCCGTGAATAAAAAAATACACGATGTTAGAAGGTGCAAAATTAACAGGTATATAAGTTGCTACAATTGCTTCGACAAGAGTTCCTGTTGGTATTAGAAACGTCCTTAGTTCCTCGATTCATTATGTGACGTGAAATCCATCGTTGCAAATGTTTAACTATAAAATAGAAATTTCGGTCACAGCCTATTTTTAGAAGTACTCGGATTACTGATAATCAAGAGAAGGAATATGAAATAGCAAAGTAATCAATATAAAGCAAAAGTAAATAATTGTATTATAATGATCATCAGAACGTGTCCATACAAATGACATTTCTATTCCTTATATAGACATTTCTATGTACAACGTCTTTTCCCTTTATGACTAAGTCATTATGAGCATTAATGACATTAATGGAACGTTATAATTGGTAATCGTAACTGTTTCGTGAAGACTCTGTAACGTTTGTAATCATTCATGCTCATTAATTGAAGACCAATGAATCTGTCCTTTTTCCTGTCCTGGTTCATTCCACCGGTGTCTTTTCAAATTACTAAGAGACTCGAGCAACTGTTCCTTCTCGTCTCCTCAGACGTTTTGCTCATACCTATTAAGACTCACGTCTTTTTAAGTATTCTTCTCCAGCTGTCACTTTTCTAATGATCCACGTGTCTTGCCATGTCAGCCACACAATTAATTCCACGTATAATGTTTATTTTCCCCCAATACAGATAGTCCCCCCGCTTTCTAATTATTTAGCAATTGAATATTTGGAAGTGGATCTCATTTAACGCGGGAATTTTGGCCGCTGTTTCTCACATACCATTATACCTTCTTTTGAACTGACGCGTCGCATGTCACTTCCATTTAATGCATATGACACGTGGCGGTCATTGATTGGTTCTGCAACTTTTCAACGGTTTCTAGTGCTTTTTTACGGCTGCATCAATCACGAAGTAACAGTTTTCATGATGACGTTTCCGTCATTACCTTTTTTGCATGACAGTTGCTTATGCATATAAATACATCCTTTGTCTTTACTTTCACGAAAATTTTTTCTTTAGTGTTCTTTATCCACATCCTGCTCTTCAATATGTTCTACTTCTTCATACAACCATGTCTTCTTCAAATCCTGATGACCGAAATTCCCCCTTCTTCTGCTCCCACGAGAAGTAGGAGAGGTGGTAGGTTATGTAGTTTAGGGTCAGTTTCAGTACGGACTTCTTGTTCTCAACTTAGTCCTACTCTCCATCATCTTCTAGAACTAGGCCCTCTTTTTCTCATAGATCTTCTGTTAGAGGTAGAGACTCTAATGAACCAATTTGTGAACCTTCTGTTGATGAGATCATCCCTGCTGAGCTTTCTTTCTATTCTGATACGAAATCAATTAGGAACCAAGTAACTTCCATGACTTCTCATGATTATGCTGATGTTTGCCTTTCTCAGATTACTGAAGGTTTCATTTCTGTTATGCATAGAGATTGCCATTGGAAATTTAACTTCCCAATTTTGGTTCATAATGAAAATAAAAGAATCACTTCCTTTAAAGCTGGTTTTTCTTTTGTATATACATATCCCTTTACATTAGGTTTTAGGCCTCTTATTGACCCGGTCATCATTGAATTTTGCCATTTCTTTGATGTGTGTTTAGGACAGATTGGCCTATTGTATGGAGGGCTATGGCATGCCTTAGGTATTTGGCAAATGTGGCTTAGTTACCCTTCACCTTTTACCATCTAATCCATCTCTACTCTCCCAAGTTATTCCGTCATGAGATTTTTACTCTCGTGGCAAGAAGTAAGAGAGATTTGGTTAGCCCTGAGGATGATAAAGATCGTGGCTGGTATGCCCGATTCGTTGTTGCCCCCGCAAGTGGGTTAGTAGGTGAAGAGAACATGCCCTTCCCTGAGANACTTTGCACGTAATTTTTTCTTTCAATCTTTATTTCTCCTCTTTTTTGTGAAGAGCTTGTACTTCTCGTAACTGTTTTACTTTTCTCTTTCAGCAACCATGGGAACTGTTGAGGAGATACCCGATTTCCGTGGTTGGGTAGAAAAGTTGTTAATAATTGCTCCTATGGAAGTAAGGTCTTGGAAGTATCTTTCAAATAGATTTGGATGGATGGTTAAGACTCACGGTAACATTTTCTTTTACTTTCTTCTTTATTTTTGTTCTTATCCTAGAACTTGTTAACCCTTTTCTTTATTAGGGTTTCCCATTCAGGGTGTGAGTGCTGAATCAATTACTGCCTCAAGGCTCTCTTTAGCAAAAGCTCAGGAAATAATTTTGAGTTCCTCATCAAAAAGAGAAGCCGATAGGCCACAGGATTCTGAAGATGAAAAGGAGAAGGATGAGGGCTCTTTGGTTCGTAAGCCTTGAGCCAGAAGACGGGTCATATCTGATGATGAAGCTACTCCTCCTCCTCGTCCTGTTTCTCTGTTTGAGCCTGAGAGTGCTACTTTAGTGAGTTCTGATGAAGAGACTCCTGCAGCACCCCGTGACTCTACTGAACACCTCTTTTCTCATGGATTTGATGATGAAAACTTTGGCTTAATTTTTGAGGAGGCGCCTCTTGCCTCTTTTCCTATGTCTGCTCCAATGGAAACTCGGTTGCCTGTTCCTACTATTGCCGTTACTACTCCGCCTGTGGCTATTTTGACTTCTTCAACCGTTCCCGCTGCCATAACTCTCGCGCTGAACTGGTTCCTCTGCGGAATGGGCAATGAAACAGTACCATGAGNTCCTCAGATGGTAACCTTTTGAGAAAATCAGGTCAGGCTGACGTGTGGTTG
>NW_017670728.1:204982-215531 GCF_001879085.1 Nicotiana attenuata | reverse complement strand
AAAAGCTACAGGAAATAATTTGAGTTCCTCATCAAAAGAAAAGCTGACAGGCCACAGGATTCCGAAGATGAAGAGGAGAGGGATGAGGGCTCTTTGGTTCGTAAGCCACGAGCCAGAAGACGGGTCATATCTGATGATAAAGCTACTCCTCCTCATCCTGTTACTGTGTTTGAGCTTGAGAGTGCTACTTTAGTAAGTTCTGATGAAGAGACGCCTGCAGCACCCCGTGACTCTACTGAACACCCTTTTTCTCGTGGATTTGATGATGAAAACTTTGGCTTAATTTCTGAGGAGGCACCTCTTGACTCTTTTCCTGTGTCTGCTCCCATGGAAACTCAGTTTCATGTTCGTACTGTTGCCGCTACTGCTCCGCCTGTGACTATTTTGACTTCTTCGACCGTTCCTGCTGCCACAACTTCTCGCGCTGAAATTGGTTCCTCTAGTGGAAGTAGGGAAATGAAACAAGTTAACATTGAGATTCTCTTAGATGGTAACCTTTTGAAGAAATCAGGCCAGGCTGGCGTGTGGTTAAAACCACTGATAGGCCCAGTTGACAACTCAAAACTGGAGAGTCATAGCTCTCTCACTTGGATGAACGATATTGTCCATTCTTCCTTGAAGGTATAAATCTCGCCTTTTTATCTTATGTGATTTTTCTTTTATCAGTATCACATTTCTTTTTCATTATGTAGATCAATCTTATTTGTAAGGAGATGATGAAAAGGATCGTCCATACAGAGCAGCTAATGCATGACTACCATACTGAGGCAGATAATTGGAAGGAATAGTACGAGAGTCTTCAAACTTNTCCAATCTCCTTCCGCTCAAGTTACTCTTCCTGCTTCTGATGATGTCGTTCTTCCTGGTTCAGATTCTGCCCATTAGTGAAAGTTCAAGAAAATGTGAAGTGTTCTTTTTTTTTATTGGTGAAATATTTGGAGGTTTACCCCCAGTCCCATTTGGGCTGATGTTTTTGGAAGACCTTGCCCCTAGTTTGTTTCGGGGTTTTTTTGTAAAGACAATCAGGTTAAAACTAAGTTCATCTTTATTTCGAGTTTTTGTTTTACTCTTTTAGTGGTTTGCCCTTGCCTTTTTCTTCATAAGTTTGGGGCTTTACTTTCCACTTAACTTTAATGTTTGGGGTTTGGTTCTACCTTTGCTATTTTAACTTTTGCATTTAAAAATGCTTTGTAAATTTCATGACTTTTTGAACAAGCAAGAATTATAAAAGAGGGCCCTTTTATATACGACACTTAATGAAGAAGACGTCTCAAATTCATAATGGTATAAACATAAGAAAGAAGAAATAGGAACACACATGTTTCTTTGAATAAATTTGAGGAAAGTTTTGTTTCATTTGAACTTTCAACAATATTTTACATGTATTTAAGTATCATCTATGACTTTTCCGTAACTTTGTTCTTTACAACAGATTTTGTAAAAAATTCGAGGGTATCTGTATCTTGGCAACCCATGACTTAATATAGCCTTTAACCTATACATTCCTAAATTTTTTGGAATTTACATCCACGAGTGTATTCTTCATAGGTTTTTGAATCAGGCTTGCGTTTTTGGCTCGTGACTTTGCTCTGTACTTTCGGATGAGTAGACTTTTAGGCTTGACTTGAATTCTGATTGTTCCAGTCTTCTTTTCCTTCCTTATATATATAGTCCCCAAGTGTTTCAGCTTTGAAGTATGAAATCTCGAGCACTTGATTATTCCTTCCATGTGGTCCTTTTCCTGAAAAGGAAAAACGTACGGGACTCGGAGGAATATATAATTTAGATGATGACTGCTTAACCCTTTATATTTCCATCAGAAAGGTTGTTACCCTAGACCGGGAATTATGTTGCTTCCGCGTGTCTTTCAGGTCTAATATCATCATTTGGTGCGGGCTAGCTTTTTTGCCTATCATCTAAAATCGTTAGTATAATTTTAACTGTACAAAATAAAAATTGTAGTTAAGGGGTACCTGACCGTGGGTATTTCCTTTCCTTAGAAATAGTACTTATTCATATGAACGACATTCCAACTCGAGGGTAGAACTTTGCCATCCATGATTTCCAACTCATATGCTCCTTTCCCAGCGATATCTCGAACCCTAGGTCCTTCCCAATTTGGACTCAACTTCCCTGTATTGGCTGCTCTTGTGGATTGGAAAACTTTCTTGAGTACGTAGTCCCAAATCTTGAAATACCTAAGATGAGCTTTCCGATTATATTATCGCTCAATAATTTGTTTCTGCGCAGCCACCCTTATTAAAGCTGTTTCTCTCCTTTCTTCAAGCAAATCGAGATTTACTCGCATCTCCTCCTCATTTAAGTCTTCGGTTGCTTGGGTATATCTCGTACTTGCTGTCCTATTTCAACTGGAATTAAGGCTTCAACACCGTACACACGTGAAAATGGTGTTTCTCCTGTACTTGTTTTTGCTGTTGTCCGGTAAGCCCACAAGACTCCAGGTAGTACTTCTGGCCACTTACCTTTTGACTCCTCTAGTCTTTTCTTCAAGTTATTAATAATAACTTTATTTGTGATTCGGCTTGTCCATTGGCCACAGGATGATAAGGTGTTGAAGTAATCCTTTTAATTTGCCAACTCTAAAAGAATTCTGTGATTTGCGCACCTATGAACTGCGGGCCATTATCACACACGATTTCTTTTGGAAACCCAAACCAGCATATGATATTTCGCCAAATGAAGTCTCTGACCTCTTTTTCTCGTACCTGTTTGAAGGCACTTGCTTTTGCCCACTTAGTAAAATAATCAGTGAGCACTAATAAAAATCGTACCTTTCCTTTGGCTTGTGATAATGGACCCACGATATCCATCCCCCACTTCATAAAAGGCCATGGTGCAATAACCGGATGTAGTAACTCTGCTGGTCGATGCATGTTGTTACCATATCTTTGGCACTTGTCACATTTGGCCACAAAATTTTGGGCTTCTTCTTCCATTTTTGGCCAGTAATACCCTGCTCTAATTAGAGTTTTTACGAGGGATCTTCCTCCGGCGTGATTTCCGCAATGTCCTTCATGTACTTCTCTCATCACATAATCCGTTTGAGAAGGTCCGAGACACATTGCTAAAGGACCGCCGAACATTTTTCGATATAAATTGCCTCGGTCCAAACAATAACGGGCAGCCTTTTGACGGAGTGCCTGAGCCTTTTTCTTATCTTCAGGTAATATTCCATACTGCAAAAAATTGACGATCTCGTTTCTCCAATCCCATGTCAAATTATTGAAATTTACCTCGTTTTTATCTTGGTCGAGTGCCAAATGAAACAAATGTATTACAGATGCATTTTCTTCATTTGTCACTTCTGCAGTGGATGTGAGGTTAGCCAACGTGTCTGTGCTTCGACGTTCTAGTCTCTCAGTATCTGCATAATTTTCCAAGTTTGGAACTGTCTAATCAAATCTCGTGCCTTTTCCAAATACTGCTGCATCCTCGTCTCTCTAGCTATATAAGTCCCCTGCATTTGATTAACCACGAGCTGCGAGTTGCTTTTGATTATGACCTGCTCTATTCCGAGCTCTCGTGCCAATTCTAATCCTGCAATCACAGCTTCATATTCTGCTTCATTATTAGTAATAGGATGGCATTTTATGGCTTGCCGTATAGTCTCTCCCACAGGCGGGATTAGGATAATGCCTAAACCCGCTCCTTTACATTTGAAGAGCCATCGGTGAATAGGGTCCAAATTCCTGGATTAGACCCGTTAAATACCCGCAGTTCTTTTTCTGCTTCTGTTACCATCCCTGGGCTAAAATCTGCCAAGAAATCTACTAAAACTTGTGATTTTATTGCAGTTCTAGGTTGATAAGTAATGTCATATTCACTTAGTTCTATGGCCCATTTGGCAAACGTACCTGATAACTCTTGCTTATGCAATATATTACATAAGGGGTAGGCGGTCACTACAGAAATAGGGTGACACTGAAAATAAGGCCTTAATTTTCTAGATGCCATGATTAATGCTAAAGCAAGTTTTTCTAAATGAGGATATCGAGTTTCGGCATCTAATAAAGACTTACTAACATAATAAATCGGAGATTATTTACCTTTATCCTCCCAAACTAATACGGCATTTACCGCCACTTCTGAAACATCGAGGTAGATGAGTAGCCCTTCATCCTTTGGTTTAGCCAGCAATGGTGGATTTGACAAGTACGCTTTTTTGAGCGCTTGTTGACATTCTTCAGTCCATTCAATTTGATTTTGCTTTTTCAACACTGAAAAGAACTTAAAACTTTTTTCCGAAGATTTAGAAATAAATCTCCCCAATGTTGCTATCCTACCTGTTAACCTCTGCACTTCTTTTTTGCTCGTAAGTATATCCGGTATCTCTTCAATAGCTTTAATCTGCGCTGGATTTACTTCAATTCCACGGTTAGAAATAAGGAAACCTAAGAACTTACCTGATGATACACCAAATCCTTATTTCTCGGGATTTAACTTCATATTAAATTTGCGGAGAATCTGAAACGTATCTGACAGATGTTGAATATGATCCTCCGCCTGTTGTGATTTTACCAGCATATCATCAATATAAACCTCCATGGTTTTTCCCAGATGTTCTTGAAACATCTTAGTTACTAACCTCTGGTACGTGGCTCCAACATTCTTAATGCCGAAAGGCATTACTTTATAATAGTAAGTCCCCCTGTCTGTAATAAAGGAGGGTTTTCCTCATCTTAAGGATCCATTTTTATTTGATTATAACCTGAATAGGCGTCTAAAAAACTTAATTGTTCGTTCCCTGCAGTAGCATCAATTAGTTGATCTATGTGCGATAATGGAAAAGAATATGTAGGGCAAGCTTTATTCAAATCAGTATAGTTATGCAAACTCGCCACTTACCATTCTTTTTGGGCACCACTACAGTGTTAGCTAGCCATTAAGGATACTTTACCTCGCGGATAGACCCAATTTATAAAAGCTTTTATACTTCATCCTGAATCACCTGGTTTTTGAAGAATCCTTGCTTCCTTTTCTTCTGTTTGACAGGCAGATACGTCGGATCTTCATTTAGTTTATGGGTCGTCACCTCCGATGGTATAACTATCATATCTAAATTGGACCAGGCAAAGCAATCTCCGTTAGCTTTTAAAAATTCAATTAACTTACTTTTCATCTCTGGGCTGAGGTTGGTTCCGATGTAGACTTTTCTGTCAGGCCAATGCACAAACAACACCACTGCTTCAAGTTCCTCTATTGTTGTTTTGATGTTTTCATTTTCTTCTGGTTCTTGAATAGTATCAGGCCTAGAATCTACATCCGTTTGTCCATCTACAGTTGAGTCTTGTGTTGCTAAACCCTCAACTGAATTTTGTAATTGCTATTTTTTACATGCAACGTCATTTTTTTGCTTGAATCTGCATCGAGTTAATGCTTCGAGAAGCCTGTTGATCACCACGGATTTGCCTTATTCCCCATTGCGAAGGGAACTTGATTACTTGATGTAAGGTAGATGGAACAACATCCATCTCGTGAATCCAAGGTCTGCCAAGAATCATATTGTATGCCATGTCCATATCTATTACTTGAAATTTAGTATCTTTGACTACTCCTTCTGCGAATGTGGAATAGTATTATCTCCCCTTTTGTAACAATGCTCGAGTTATCAAAACCAGGCAAAGTACGTGCTTTGGGTACCAATTTACCATCGGCTTGCATCTTGTTTACCACTCTTAGCAGAATGATATTTACAGAGCTACCTGGATCAATCAAAACTCGTTTTATATTAGTATCATGTACAAGTAAAGATATTACCAGTGCATCATTGTGTGGGATCAACACGCCATCTGCGTCTGCATCATCAAATATTATACTGTCTTCTTCCAAAACTTTGCGAACTCGTTTCCCATGGGTAACCGTGACTTTTGACACCTTTTTTGCTGCCGTATATGTTACGCCGTTGACCTCCTCTCCTCCGCTTATGACATTAACTGTTCTTTTTGGTGATGGAGGTTTTGGTGGCTCCTGCCTATTCTTCATATATGCTTGCTTACCTTTCTCACTGAACAATTCGGTTAAGTAACCTTGCTTTAATAAATGCTCAACTTCACCTTGTAGCAGTCTGCAATCTGCTGTTTTGTGACCGTGATCATTGTGAAACTCGCACCAAAAATCGGGGTTTCTCCTGTTCGGGTTTGATCTTATTTCTTTTGGCCACCGCACTTTATCTCCCATGCTTCTTAAAACAGCTACCAACTCAGACGTGCTAACATTGAAGCTGTAACCGCCAATCTTTGCTTTTGAGCTTCTGTTGTTGTCTCTCGTATCTCGCGTATCTCGCTCCTTTCGGAACCTGGACGACGAACCCGAATCTTTGTCCCTTGATCTGGAATAATACCTGGGGTTTTCTTGTTTTAAATGTGAATCCCTACCTGCTGGTCCCATATAAGGTTCATACCTATTTTTACCGGACCTTTATTCAGTTTCTGGCCGCCTTAAACTTACTCTTTTATCTCTCCGGGACTAAGTGATAGTGTCTTCTTCTATCCGCAGCTTCGTGTTGTACCTGTTGTAAACATCATTCCAAGTTGTTGCAGGGAATTCTCGTAAGCTTTCTTTGAGTCTCCTCACAGCTTCTGAGTTTTTTTCATTTAAATTGCTTGCAAATGCCATAGCCGCCCAATTGTCAAGTACGCGTGGTAGCATCATCCTTTCACGTTGGAACCTATCTACGAATTCCCTGAGTAACTCCGTATCTCCTTGTTTTATTTTGAAGATGTCTTTCATCCTCCTCTCAACTTTCTGAGCTCCCGGGTGTGCTTTTATATATGAATCTGCAAGCTCAGCAAAAGAATAAATAGAGTTTTTAGGTAAAAGAGAATACCATGTTAATGCTCCCTTTGTGAGCGTTTCACCGAATTTTTGACTAGTACTGATTCAACCTCTTGCTTGGTCAAATCATTGCCCTTTACGCCAGTTGTAAATGCAGTCACATGATCTCGGGGATCGGTCGTCCCATCGTACTTTGGGATATCGGGCATTTTAAACTTCTTTAGAATAGGCAAAGGAGAGGCACTTGGCTTCCAAGGTTGTTGAGAGTATTTGTCCATATCCACTCCTTCGATTATAGGTGGAACACCAGGTATCTGTTCTATGCGTTCGTTCTGCTCCTTGAGCTGTTTCTGCAAAGTTAGTACTGAACTTTGTAAATCAGAATTAACTGGGTTACCTGACCCTTTATCGCGAGATTCGCTGGGAGTTCCTCCGCTGCCCGAATTAGCAAGCCCTGAGTGTGGATTATCTATAGTCATGGTGTTGTTTGGAGGAGGAGTTGGTGGTATTGGCAACCCACTA
Organism: Nicotiana attenuata; assembly: GCF_001879085.1. Lineage (NCBI taxonomy): Eukaryota > Viridiplantae > Streptophyta > Magnoliopsida > Solanales > Solanaceae > Nicotiana > Nicotiana attenuata. The sequence continues at coordinate 208,214 of NW_017670728.1, read as the reverse complement.
ACAAAAGCTTGCAGAGCATTGCTGACTTGTTCTGTACTTAACTGTTTCAATGCTGCATCGATATCTTAATCGTCCCCATGTTGATCATTTACATGCTATTCAGATCTATCAGGTGTCCTTTCTCGAGATTGTCGAGGAGAGTTTCGTGGTGAGGGGATTGGAGAGGGATGATTAAGATCACCTAAAAGGACCAGTTCAAAGTTAAACGAAAAAAAATTAAAAAAATTATATTTGAGAAAAAACAATTATTAGTTAGAAAGTCTGTAAATTTTGTATATAATTAGATTAAATCTTGCTCATTCTCATACTTTCAAAAGTATACTCTTGTGCCATGTGCTAAAATAACTCATTAATCTCTAATGATATTTTCTCTGTTTTGGCAAATTTAGACTTACACAAGAGAATTTTCAGTGAAGAACCTGGTTCATCAAGATAAATAGGTATGTTTTCTATACTCTGCATAAATTGAAATAATTATATTTGGATCATGAGCAGAGTCCTACCTAATTCCAAACTCCTTTTGAACTTATCCGTTACAAATGAACCACGTTCCGTTCAAAAGAGTCCCAACCGAATGGAAGTACCTAGATTCTAGGGATACACTCCAGTGTCTCTTCAAAACTGAATTTCAGTTTGATTAAACTTCTAAGAGTCTGAAAAGCTGTAGTTACCCCATCAATTGTTCCTCTGTATATTGATCAGCTTTAGTGTATTCCTTACGTCATCTCTCTCAAGCCGTCAAAAACTCTCATTCTTCTTTCATTATCCAAACACAATCTAATTGTCTTCTCTTCCATACCCTAGCCCAGATATGTCAAACACCTCTGAAAATCCTTCATCACCACCACAAGAAACCACTTCCACACCTTCTACCACTGCTTCAACCACACCAATCTCTAAGAAAAGTAGAGTAAAGATGATGGCTCGTAAGATTGTCGCTGAAGGAGAGCAGGTCAAGAAAATAAACAAGCAATTGAAAGCAGGTAGGGAAGAAGAATCCTAGAAATCTGAAGATTCATTTAAGTCTGCTACTAAGGGGGAAGAAAGTAGGTCTTCCAAAACTGAACAAGTATCTTCTAATTCTAAAGTTACTCCTAAGACAATTTCTGAAGTTGCTGCAAATTTGGAGAATATATTTGTACTGGTAAGATCTATAACAGGTGTTGAGACTACAGAATCTGGAGAAGTTGGTGGTAAAAATAAAAAGGAAAAAGAAAAAGAGAGCCAGGGTGCTAGGAGTACTGTGAGGGGAAAGGGTACAAGAGTGGTTGATCTAACAAAAGAAACTGGTGCAATGGTTGTTTGGGGAGAGGAATTTACTGAAATAAAAGAGAGTCTGAGCAAAACAGGGGGAAGTGGGTCTGGCGAAGCTGCCGAGGGGTTGGTCAACTTGGGAAAAATATAGATGAACCTAATCCATCTGAATAGGAAACCCTCGCGGACCTACTGATAATCAATGGCACCAAAACTCATGCCATTCCCTATGGTTTCATTCTCACAAATGTGCTTGCACATTTCAAGGTACCTATAAAGAAGTGGGAGGTTAGTACAAGCAAGGATCATTTTGGGGTCAATACTCTGCTTGCTTGCAATTATGAAGTTAATGTCACTCCTAATGAACCTGGTTCATCTAAAAAGACATCAATCAATAGCAAAGTTAGAGTCTTGGTACAGGAGAGTGAGGCAAAGGATGCTGAGATAGCAAGGTTGAAGACACGATTGGTTGAGGTAGAATCTGAGAGAGATGTTCTCAGAACCGAACTTGCAAGGGAAAAAGGAGAAGAATAATAGAATTCTTCAAGACATGCTGAAACTTCTCCAAGAAAATAAACCAGCCCCTACCTCTTCCAAGCCTTAAATCCTAGCCTAGTGTAGATCAACCAGTGACCCAATTCGGGACTTTTTATTTCTTTTGCTCATGTTTTCAGTATTTTTATTTCTTCTTTTGCTTTGTGGTAGAATCTTATCAATCATCAATGAAATTCACTATTTTTGCTCTAACTGTTTGTATATATTTCTTTGATGGTTCAAATTCTTAGCTTGATCTATGATGATTAATCCATGTTTGCATTTGAAGTAGCCCCAATGGCCATGAGTAAGCTTTAAAATCTAGTTATCTCACATTTTTATACAACTTTTCGATGATGCCAAAAGGAGAAAAAGAAGATGTGCTTTATACTCTGAACAGTGATGTTTATAACCTAATGTACCTGGTCCTTGATGATAAGTGATAAAAAGGAAAAATATTTCTAACATTGCGTTGATGTTGAGCTGAGTTGAAACAGCGCCTAAGCTTATGAAAAGCACAGAGTTTGTCATCATAAAAAAGGGGGAATTTGTTGGCCCAAGTAAAGGTTAGTTTTGAAGACTGACAAAGGAACTCAGGCATGAACCGGGTCTATCCCTCTTGGTCCATCCCCTGTGTGCATAGAAACGGGCAGATTCAAGCATGTGGGATGCACGTGAAGGAGATAAGCTTAACTTGGTGTATTTAATATGATCGAAAAGGTTGCATAATTGGTAAGGAGAAGGACTCCTTAATCAAAGAGAACACTATCCAAGATAGGGAAGGAGTTAGAAGTTGAAATCAACTAGAACTCTTCCACCAAGGAAGAGTAGCATTAGAACTCTAGTTATTTCTTCATCTACTAACTCTATAAATTGCAGGATGTTCTCACTTTACAAGTGTTGCACAAACGCAGAAGTTAAACGTGAATTGAGAGCAAAATAGCAAGGCAATTTTGCAAGTAGTTCGTGTGTGATTCAAGTGTGCAAACCTGAAGCTACGTGAACCCGATAGAAGAACTAGTTTTAAGTGTCTGTCTTTTATTCTAGTTCAATTATAGTAGGTGTTTTCATATTGTACCTTTTAGCTTTATCTAGAGGCAATTGTAATAGGTACTCAGAGTATTCAAGTTAGAGTTAACTTGAAGTTGTCGCAACAGTTAGAGGTTATGTGCTACAACGGGATTAGAGGTAATCCTTAGGTTTACAAAGAGTTTTGTAAATGCTGTTTTGGCTCAGTGATTTAGTGAAGTGTTGGGGAAAATCCTACTGAGTAGTAGGGCGTGGTTTTTTTACCTTTTGAGCCGGGTGATTTTCACGTAAAATATTTGTGTTCTTTACTTTCTGCATTTATTATTCCGCAACAGCAGTAGAAGGAACACATAGAAGAACCAGGTCCTTCCATAATCAGTTGAAGCGAAAAATTGGACACCACACAACCCCCCCC
>NW_017670728.1:129707-204962 GCF_001879085.1 Nicotiana attenuata | reverse complement strand
TGTGTGGTATTGAAGTATAAAACATCATATAGCCTTGCCGTCATACTTTGGAACAAAAATACTCTTATTTTGGATGGAGTGCCACGTGGCAGCACCAGGTTAAAACAACCCATTTCTTTTTCTTCCCGATTCGTTTTAAAAAAGTACACCACCCGACCCACCCAAAAGTGGTGACAATTGAAGTTTTTTTATGTGCAAAATTCAAATATAGTTTATAATAAAAGTGAATATTGGGATATATTTTTATAATAAAACACTGAAAAAGCACTAATGAATTTTCCATATAAGCGCAATTTTATAACATTATAAAGCAGAATGTAAAACAATTTTTGGTTAACTATGTAGTATGCACTATAGAAAATAAAAAATGGTGAAAGAAAATAGTAAAATATTTGTGCACTCCCATTAGAGCCGTTACTTATAATTCTAATATTGTGTTGTGTCTGTTGACCAAATTAAATCATTCCTTTTTTTTTTGTAATCATCATTCCTTTCTTATCTATTTGATTGACAAGAAATTTACGAAGTTTAGATTGGGTGGGTCGGAAGGTGGATTTCTTTAAAACGGATCCGGAAAAAAAAAAGATTGTTTTAATCTGGTGCTGCCACGTGGCACTCCATCCAAAATAAGGGTATTTTTGTTCCAAAGTATGACGGCAGGGGTATAGATAACCCAATAATATAACGAGGGGTATTCTTAGACCATTTTTGAAAGAACAGGGATATTTGGCCCTTTGCCGAATATACAAATACTGTAACCTGGACTTTAGACACATAGCAACCATGATAATATATACTTTCCTCTCCTGACCTACTAGCTGTGCGTTTCTGTTCAAAATTGACTCTGGAAAATTAGAAGATGCCGCTGTAATTTTAGTAGGAACTTGAACTCGAATCAGAATACAAAAGAAGCCACATTCATGGTGGTTTCTTGACATCATGAGTCTTCATTATATCCTTGTTTTCTTTCACTTAAGATCTTTGTTGCCAGTGGCCTATACCTGATGCCAGTAGATTTTAGCATCTACAATATCTTCCTCTTGCATTTAGTAACAGGTTCTTTCTTAATGTTTCTAATCCACAGTTTTGAGTTGCAATCTTTGTTCTGTGAACTCTAAATTTTGTGACAACCAATTAAGTAGTGAAAGTTCCACAGCCAAAAATCATATTCTTTTATTAAGATCCTACTACTGGAAAGAAAGCTAGACGTTGGGTACACTGGAAAAACAGAAAGATACATCAAAATATGAGTACACATACAACCAATAACATGTAATAAGGCACTAGCAAAGCTGCTACTAACATGGAGTGCCAGCTCCTTCAAAGCTCTTGCGCAGTGGCAATTTTTGGAACCCACATTATATTATCTGATGGAGAAAAAGTGACAGATAGGTGATGTTCATGCAATATTCCAAGCACACTGAAAGAGTCTCAAAGCTACTGTTTCGAACCCATAACTTTACCATCAGAATGGAGACCTTATGAATATTCCAAGCACACTGAAAGAGTCTCAGAGTTATTGGTTCGAGCCCATAACTTTACCATTAGAAGCGAGACCTTATGGCTACTGAATTGTCTATTTGGGAATGCATGCACAACATACTACATTTACAGACATTCCACATAACCTCACGTCTTGGCTAATGAATTATCTCTTTGGGAATGCACAATAACCCACAGCATAGACATTCCACATCATAGAAATAACTCTATGCAGAGAGCTACATGTTTATATGCGGCTGGAAAATCATGTCATAACTCATCACGTAAACTAGACAGGTCGATGGTACAGCTAAATTGAGTTCAAGAATCAAGATAGCAAGTATGGGTAAACAGAAACTAACAGCAAGAATGGAAGAAAATTCCAGGTAAAAAGGAAAGAATCAGACTAATCCATTCTGACTATATTCTATACTAATTCTTACAAAGTTTTGTCATTTCTAGAAGGCAACTTCCGGATGCAAGATATAGCAATCAAAATGAAGCTGATCGTTTCAAGACAGACTTCAGTTGCTTGTCTTCCTCAAGTGCAATCATTCCCAAATGAGATGGGTCTTCAAGCATCATCTTTGCCACCAAATACCCAGCTATTGACCATGTTTGGTATTTACGCGCTTGCTTGCCTATGAATCGGCCAAGTTTTCCATCATAATATTCAGGCCACCCATCCTTGGACAACCGAAGTTCAGCAAGTTCAATGGCACGTCTTGCAATCTGAGGCCTCCCGGTCTTGATACACGCTGCTGTGAGGAGCCATAGTAGCACTGTAGCCAGGGACAGAATCAAATATGAGAGAATGCTCTACACAATCTTAGAGAAGATATAAGACTACTAAAGAATTCATATGGCAAGTCAAGATCTCTTTTTTAATAATTCTTAAGCTTTTGATCGTTGTAAGACCATCTAAGCTGAATTTGAATGGAATTTCTTGATAAAGGCTCAAGATAGGCCATATAAGGAAAAACACAATAAGTAAATACTATACATGAGATGAGCGGCACATCCATGAAAAGAAACTTTTCCGTCATTGACAGCTTCTAGAGAATTGAAGACCCAGTTTTAGGCAGTTTCAGAAGTCCTTGGGTTTGTTTTACAAGGAACTAAAAGAGTAATTCAATAGCTCAACCAAATTACATTTTTCAAATATGATTAAAATAACCTTCAAACTATAATTAAAGAACATTTTGCTATTCCCTGAGATGATCATCACTATTCTATTTCAAACTTCAGTATACAGCCAGGAACAAATAGGTACCTGGCCATGATCCCCCGTTGTGGTAGCTCCATCTAGTGTTTTTTGGATCACATCCGGTTACAATCCGCCACTCATGACCCTCTATAGCCGGATAACAAACCTTCAAAGGCATCTCTCCTACCAATTCATGCCAACGTGACTCAATAAGATCCATGATCTTAGTTGCCTGTTCTTGGGTTGCTAAGCTAGATAAAATTGCAATACAGTTGCCCAAGCAGAACCAACGGAAATCCATGTTTGAAGGACCAACATTTCCAATGAAATAGCCACCACAAACTGGCATGAAATCAAAAACCCATTCTGGTAGAGAATCAGGCATGATATTAAACTTGTTGACTGCTGTGTGGGAATATTCTTCAGTTTTATATCTGTATATGTCATTAAGTTGCTTTAAGTCAAGCCAAAAGTAATTTCTCATGTGATAGCTCAACGCATGCAGTCTCTTCACAATTCGTTCTATGAACTCCTTCCCTTCAGCGTCATGCTTGAGTAAAAGAAGTGCACACCTTAAAGCCATGAAGAATAGTGCTTGTATTTCTATTGGGTATCCATAAACACCCTGATAATGTTTGTGTATCACAAAGTAGTCAGTGAAACTTCAGGGTAAAAGTGCATACTTAAGCACAAAAGATATAGAAGAACTAGTTTCTTTTAGTTGCAGCAAATGTTTGCAAATTGTGCTATGCAGATGTAAAGGTTAATATGAGAGAGGGAGAGATAAAGCGAGATCTGCATATGAGAAATGTTTAGGAAATTCCAGACAGAGATACCACTTATGTCTCAATATAACTAGATGAAGAGGTAATCAGAAAAATGACGCTTATATGTGTGGTATGTGAAAGCATTCTAGGGACATCATCAATGTTGGTCATTCAGTTCAGCTGATAGTATTTATTGGATAATTTTGTATAAGAACATTCCAAATTGAATTAGCAATTGGAAGTTTGGAACAAATCTAACACCTCTGACGCAAAAAAAGAATTGAGCTCCAACTTCCCACTCCTTAATTTGGTAAAATACTAACATGAGAGTGATGATTTGAGTTTGCAAGGATGACAACCCTCCTAACTTGAATTTACAACCACCATAAAACTTCAGTATACCAAACATATGGAGACCTGTCTGTATCATTTCAGGACAGTGAAAACAAGCATAAACAAGAAGGAAACTCACCATTCTACGATCTATCATACTGCATCCGTCGGCACAAAGAAGAGTTGGAAATGTGTCAAACCCCTCTGAAAGGCATAGACTGAGTATCAGGCGCATACCCTTCTGGCATTCAGGCATCTCAGATAGGGAAGTGTCCCCTGTAGACTTTGTGTATGCACGAAGTAATATAATCCACCAAAATCCAGAATCAACAGGAGCCACTCTTCCTATTGCACTCTCACCAAAATCTGCGATTAATGTCTCGGTATTCCTAACTGGATCATGGAGTACTTTGAAACTAGCTGGCATTACACCTTCTCCCAATTGGAATCGATCTATCTTTTTCTCCCATGATTGAAGACGAAGAGTCTTCAAGATGAAATTCTTCACAATTTCTGCTTCCCCATTCATTAGAAAAGCAAGCGCACTTGGAACAAAGTCTCTGACAAACACCTGAAGTTATAGATGGCTGTTAACAAACATCTTGATCATGAATAACAACCACAACAGAACTTTTGTACAACTTACTCTTCCAAATGCCACAAATGAGAATCACTTTTTCATGTCTTTAGAAACATTTATTTAATTACAAACAATCATATTAACCAATGATTTTTGGAATAAGTCAACTCAATTGCTCAGTGGACCAGACTTCTTTTTGACAGCATATAAAAAATTTTCCAGTCGTGAAATTAGTGTATTAAAAGATAGCTAGAGTGGAGATCCCAGTAAATGTGAATTTGGAAGGGGGATAGAGTGCAATAATACACATTATTGGGATGCAATTAGTTCCATCTATGAACACTTCTAATTGGATAAGGATAAAAACTTTCATCATTACAATGATAAAAAAACTATAGCTCATTATTTGAAAGCCTACAAAACAAGCTCAGAGGGATAAGATGGCATCTCAACTCCCCTCTGAGTAGAGGATGTTCTTGCAATTACCATAATTTATCTAGAGCCAAACATAGTTGACCGACAAACTTTTGTCTTGCAGTGGATGGCTATGAAAGAGCGCTTAGTATTTGGACCAAGAAGCCTAAGAGAGTGATAGTACATGATTCCTAAAGGTAAAACTACTTTGACCTGATTAATTTTACTACAGAGTACAATTATCCCATCCGCAGGTACTAAGCTGTTCTCTATTGCTAAAGAGTGGGAAAATTACTCAATCAAATTAACTACAGAAAACTTTTAGCAAGGTAATGGACTGAAGAGTATGTAATGTCAAATTAGTGATTCAAACTAAACAAAAATAAAATCCTTCCTCAGACTACTACGAAATTAACTATTTAAAACAACAATGCACGATACAGTTGACCTTGTAACGACATAACACACGTTACCTGATCATAGTTAAGCTTTTCGTCTGAATTATCTAGTGCAGCAATAGTCCCAACAGGCTGCCCACGAAAGTGCACCAAGGTACGCCTCAAAGCTTCCCAAGCCTCAGCAATCATAGGATTTGGCCCAGGTCCAAAAGGTGACCTAGGGGTAGTGAACCCCGATCTTTTTGATGGTGAAAAAACACCATCAAAGTGGTCCAAAGCGCGGAAGAAATTTTCAGCTCTAGAAGGGGGATGGGGAGAGAAGCCCAGTTGAGTATCAGTAAGGGACCTCTCAAGTGAGCCCTGCCTCTCAACATTCAAGTGTCTTGGCCTAGGTAACCTCGAGAAATCAATGTCTTCCAATTCGGCCACACTACTGAAAGAGTCAACATTTCTTATACTACCACCATGATTAGATACATCCCCAGAAAGTGTTGACATTCTTGAAGGCTGAAGCCTCTAGGTAAATGATTTACAAGCTATTTAGAGGCTCAACAATCTGCAAAGAAATGAGAATTCAGCAGCATGCATTACTGATAAAAGTTATAAACAAGGGGCAGAACTTGAAGTAGCTAAACGAGCCTACAATAGCAGGTACATTAGGCCATTTTGATATGTTATTAATCAAACATTAGCGCCCCTCTAGAGTATGTATGTCAGTTATCAATGAAACCAAAAGCAAAGAAGAAAAAAGCAATTGTGTGTTTCATACAGATCAAGACTAGTACCCAGGGCCAGATGCATTATTAGTTAAGGGTTCAATCGAACCCAGTAATTTTGGCTCGAACCCTATATGTATTAAAAATGCACTAGATAAGTACAAATAATTAACTTAGGAGTTGTAGTAGAATCATGAACTCGAACCCTTAAAGTAATTCAAATCCTGGATCCTCTGCTAGTAGCATGACTCATTAATCATATTCTGCACCGGGAAGAATTGCAGTAGAGGCGTTAATTTACCCAATATAACAACTCAAGAAATGGAGTGCACCTTAGATTCAACAATCACGATAAACTCTTCTTTTATTTTCATAAACCTTGTTACATTTTGTTTCTTCATTGGAACCAAAAAGGGTTGATTTTCACATTCAGATGTATAAAATTCAATAAAATCATGAGATTCCTCAACAACCCATATCAAAATTTCAACCGTAGCCCAAGCCAATGCATGCATGTACTGTTACTACCTTATCTCCGAAAAATCATAAAAAATGAAGAAGACAACAACAACAACTAGTTGACGTTAGGTATATGAATTATCTCTATCTATTAATTTCACAAAAAAAGTATATAACAATAAAGAAGAAATCACGAAAGAAACCATGTCCTTGAATGGGCATTTGAAAACTTACACATACGACGACGTCTGAAAAGCGAGAAAGTGCGAAGACATCAATAGCTTTTGGTGTGTGTTTTTGTGTGTGTGTGTGTGAGAGAGAGAGAAAATGGTGACAGGTTGGTCACAGATCAATGGAGGGTAATGGTTTTTTGGATGGTTGCATTGTGTACGTACACCATAAGCATAAAGGTGGAGCAAAACTCTGTGCTGTCTCACACCGTCACGGAGAGTACGTGAATATGTATGCCCAAATATAAAACCGATCAATCAAATATTTTTTGGCGTTTCGGATTCCTTTCTGTGCTTACTGGCTCTTTTCTTTGGCCTCCACCCGTTTCTTAGTTACAAGAAAATACACATCACTTCACACCATAACAAAAAAGAAAAACTTACGCAAATATTCCAAATAAGTCTCAACTTACCAACCTCTAACCATTAGTCATAGACTTATCAAAACTAGTCAAACACATATAAAAATCGAAAACCCAAAGAAATAAGATTTTTGTGGGTCCCTAAATAAAGAATTAAAAGAAAAAGAAAAAGGAAAAAAAATATGATTGGATGACTTGAAAAGCAATTGTGGGCGGCAACTAACAAGTTGTAAAACCAATTTTGCTTGTTGGTTTTTGGTTGTTACCAAAGTATGCAAATTGCAGATTTACAAGTTGAAGAAACCAATCTTTTGATTGGTTGGAGAGTGCGGCAACTTTTCCTATAAATTGAAGTGTTTCGTTCAGTTTTAAGTACACCAAAAAAGAGAGAGAAGCAACAGAGAGTTAGAGAGAATAATCCACAGATTGTAGTCTGTGAGATAAATAGTGAGTGGGAGTAATATTATAGTGAGGTATTTAAAATAAAGAGTGTTATTTCTTTCGAAGTTAGTAGTCTCTTGACACTACTAAGTTGTAATATTATAGTGGTAATATTGCTCCGCTGAGGTATTGTACTTTACCTTGTTAAAATATTTGGTGTCGTTGTTACTCTCTTGTGTTATTGTGATTTATCGTGGATATTGTTCCTTGGCGGGATTATTTATTTTTTTCCAACAACTTGGTATCAGAGCCATGGCGAATAATAGTCCGCTGTCTTTTTAGTATCCCCGTCTCACAAAAGATAATTATGAGAAATGGTGTCTACGTATGAAAGCCATTCTTGGCTCCCAGGATGTGTGGAAAATCGTAGATAGAAGGTATGCAAAACCCGATAATGAGGAAGCTCTGCCTCAAAATGAAAAAGATGTCTTGGCAAAGACAAGGAAGAAGGATCAACAGGCCCTCACGCTCATCCACCAATGTTTGGATGATGCCATGTTTGAGAAGGTGGCAGATGCTACCACCTCAAAAGAAGCTTAGAAGATTTTACAAAATTCTCTTCAAGGAGTTGACAAGGTGAGGAAGGTAAAACTTCAAACTCTAAGGGCTGATTTTGAAGTTTTAAAAATGAAAGAATCCGAATGCATTTCGGATTATTGTTCAAAAGTGAAGGCTGTTGTGAATCAATTAAGAAGATACGGGGATGACATAGAAGTTGCTCGTGTGGTAGAAAAGATCCTTCGCACTTTAACACCTAAATTTGATTTTGTAGTGTGTGCTATTGAGGAGTCTAAAGATTTAGACTCTATGATGGTGGAGCAATTGGAGGGTTCTTTATAGGCCCATGAAGAAAAGATCAAGAGGAGACAAGAAGTGCCACTGGAGCAACTTCTTAAAACTCAGGCATCCTTTAAGGATTATGTAGGTGAAAAAAACTATCGAGGGATTGGATAAGGACGAGGCCGTGGCGGTCATGGAAGAGGAAGAACTAATATTAACAACTTCAACAATGAAGTTAAAATCCACCAAACATTTAGAGGTCGTGGTCGTGGACAAAGAGGAGGAAGAGGACGTGGCTACTACCAAGAAAATAATGGACAAAGGTATGACAAATCAAAAATTGAGTGTTATAATTGTCATAAATTTAGCCATTACTCTTGGGAATGTCGTAGCAATGTTGAAGAGACAGCTAACCTTGTTAACGACAAGAAAGAAGAAGATGAGTCAACGTTATTGCTTGCACTCAAGGAAGAAGATAGGGATGATTGCAGCTCGTGGTATTTGGACAATGGAGCAAGCAATCATATGCGTGGATGCAAAGAAAAGTTTGTAGAGATTAATAAAATAGTGAGAGGTAATTTGTCCTTTGGTGATACCTCAAAGATTCAAATCGAAGGGATAGGTACGATTCTGATCTCCTGTAAAGATAGTAGTTACACGCTAATTCAAGATGTTTATTATGTGCCAAAATTAAAAAGTAATATTTTGAGTTTGGGCCAACTTCTTGAAAAGGAATATGACATCGACATGAAAAATATGCATCTTTGGCTTAGAGATTCAAGTGGAATTCTAATTGCTAAAGTGCACTTTGGCGTCCTCGAGCTTTTTCTTCAAGATGTTCAATATTGTTTTGTTGGAGGATTCGGCTTGACCGTTACCGACGCAATGATATGGCGTGGAGAGTATTCGCTTGATGTGCCATTTTTCGAAGAACTCGGCGGTCTTTTTTCCGGTGAATTGGGGTCCGTTGTCGCAGCTAATTTCTTTGGGGATGCCGAAGTGGTATATGATGTTTCTCCATATAAATGTGATAATTTCCTGTTCGCGTATTTGGCGAATGCACCTGCTTCCACCTACTTGGAAAAATAGTTAGTTAAAACTAAAAGGAATTGTGTGTTACCTCGTCCTGCTGGAGGGCCCCGACAACATCCATTCCCACTTGATAAATGGCCATGGTGATGTAACCGAGTGGAGGAGCTCGCCTGCTTGGTGTATCATAGGAGCGTATTTCTGACATTGCTCACACTTCTTGATGTAGTAGGCGGCTTCCTTCTTCATTGTGGGCCAGTAGTAACCTGCCCGAATGAGGCATCTAAAGAGGGCTCGGTTGCCGGTATGGGCACCGCAGTGGCCCTCATGTACTTCTTCGAGGACGCGCCTCGTTTGGTTCGGCCCTAGACATTTCACCAAGGGGCCCCCAAATGTTCTTTTGTACAGGTCGTGGTTGATAATGCTGTACCTGGCCGCCTGCATTCGAAGCTTTTTGGCTTCCTTTTAATCCGACGGGAGTACTCCCTCATGCAAGTATGTTATGATGCGGTTGATCCAGTCCCAAGTCAAATTTATAGAGTGTACCTCGAGTTGGTCTATTGACGAGTGGAGGAGGGTGACCACGTTTTCTTTAGTGAGGTCTTTGGTGGCTGTTGCTAATTTGGCGAGGCCATCTGCCTCGATATTTTGTGCTTGAGGTATCTGGTCGAGTTGTCATTCATCGAATTCTGGCAGTAGTTTATGAATTTCTGCCTGGTACTTTTGTATCCTTTGTTCTTTGACTTGGAAAGTCCCTGTGACTTGGTTGACAACGAGTTATGAATCACATCTGAGGACGACTCGTCGTGCTCCGTATTTGAGAGCCAGCTTTAATCCTGCAATTACGGCCTCATACTCGGCATCATTGTTAGTCATATCGGGGCACCATATGGACTGGCGGATAACTTCGCCTGTTGGGACCTCGAGTACGAGTCCCAGTCCAGATCCTGACGCGTTGGATGCGCCATCGGTGTATAGGTACCGTAGATCGGGTTGCCCGAGAGAGGTATGAGAAGCCTCCTGCTCGACCTCGGGCATTATTTTGGCACTAAAGTCGGCGAGTACCTGCGATTTTATCGCTGTTCGCGGCTGATATGTTATATCGTGCTCGCTTAATTCTATGGCCCACTTGGCTAGTCTTCCGACAATTCGGGTTTATGTAGGATGCTCTGCAGGGGGAAGGTCGTTACCACCGATATGGGATGGCACTGAAAATAGGTTCTAAGCTTTCGTGAAGCTATAACCAATGCTAAGGCCAATTTCTCGAGGTGGGGGTACCTCGTTTCGGCGTCGACCAGGGTTTTGCTAATATAATAAATTGGAGATTGCGTACCTTTATTTTCGTGGACCAGCACTGCGCTTATCGCGACTTCTGAGACGGCCAAGTATATTAGGAGGCGTTCGCCAGGTTCTGCTTTGGCGAGCAGTGGGGGCAAAGACAAGTATGCCTTTAGTTCCCTCAAGGCCTCGATGCATTCTGAATTCCACTGGAGCCCGTTATCTTTTTTCAGCACGTTGAAGAATTTGTGGCACCTGTCGGATGACCGTGAGATGAACCTCGATAAGGCGGCTATACGACTGTCGCGCCTCCTTTTTCTCGCGAAATCGGGTTTATGACATTTTGGAGGACAACTCATTCCTTTTGGGAATTGGGTTTGATTTAAAGAGTCGCCACCTAATGATCAGGGTGCATTAGGACACCAAGGAGATTTGATTTGGGTAACCAGAGATTGGGTAAGGGCTTGAAATTATTCTAAGGGGAAGTTGTTAGGCACCCCTCAGAATCCACTAGTGTGGTTTCCGGCCAGACTATTATTGTGAATTTAGGTACAAATAAGTGTAGGCAAATAAAACTTCAAATAAGAGGGGATTTTCACATAATGGTTTACAAATAAACAAAGTTGGAAAGAACTTAGAAGAAAGAGTTTGAAATTTTAGAAGAAACAAAGAAATAAAGGGAAAGGGGATCCTAGGTTTATTAATAATATGGATCACCCCACACAATGCCCGGTAATCACTCCTCAATGAGGGGATACACGTGACATTATCGCGTGGTCATCATATCCATATCTACCCTTCCCACCCCGTTAAGGTATTAAAGTGCGGAATGGTCTCGTTTACTTATTGCATGCTATTACCCGTCCCAATCCTATCAGTCTCGGAGGCATTTAGGACTACTAATCCTAAAGGAAAGGGATGTTAGGCTTATTTGTGGTTTCAAAGGGACAAAATTCTAAGGCGACATACAAAACATGTAATACAGGAAAGCACATAACAAGCAAATGCTCAAATATACCCCCCTTTTAAACAAAGAAGCACGTAATTAGCATGACTTACACATACTGTTTAGGGTCTGATTGAATACTAAACGTGAAAGAGCTTAGAGGTTGAGGCAGACTGATTTATTATATAATTTCAGATAAGAGGCCCAAACCAGGCATGCCTGCTGGTTGTAGTTATTAACAGAAACAGATTTAATTTACAACTTTACCCTAAGGCTTGCCTAAGTGCTGGACAAGGATCCTATAGGCATGGTATCTACTGAATTCAGAAAGACGATGAAATAACAAGGTCTAAAATAAACTGAATACATCCTGGTAAAAAGGATAGTCAGATTATTAAAAGAAAGGCAAGTTTTAACGAAGGTTATAAATGCCGCAACTGGTAGTACCCATTATTACTGATTTTAGCTCTATTCGTGAATGAAGCGATTCAGATTCGATTAGGAGTTCCTATAGGCATGATTTCTAGGCGTTGTTGATTGTAAGCCTTTGCAGACATGGTATAAAATGCAGAAGACTCGTTTTAAGCCTATGAACATGATATCTAGATGCAGAATTTGTTTAAGACCTATGAACATGATAACATGATATCAGAAATTTGTTTAAGACCTATGAACATGATATCAGAAATTTGTTTAAGACCTATGAACATGATATCTAGGTGCGAAATTTGTTTAAGACCTATGAACATGATATCTAGGTGCGATTGAACGTACATATTTAGATAATCCTGTAAGCATGATTTCTATATGAATGTAGTAGTCCTATGATCATGATTTCTATGTGAATGATGGGTATACAGAATTCAGAAGGACCTATAGGCATGATTTCTATGTACATATGCAGAATTCAAAATTTCTATAGGTATGGTATCTACCCGTTTTGCATACATAGTTACCCACCCCTTTTTTCACTAACCATCCCCAAGAGTTTATTACAAAATATTATAGCCCAAAATAAGGTAAAATACATCAGAAAGAAAATAAATAAAAGTACAACCAAGGAGAGCCCGATTCAGACTTCATGTCTGAAATATGAGGTAAATCAACTCCAAGAGATCATGATCCAAAGCCTTTCTCCCATTTGAGTGTGTCAAAGTTCCCTAAGAGCCTCGAAGGGACTCTGGGCAATGCTCACACCCAAATGTATTATTAGATTGGGGACGAGTGCAGTGTGGAAGGGCCATCTCTCAAGTGTCCAAATTGAGAGGGAACTCAAAGGGTCCAAGGCAGGGCTCACCAGAGGGGGGCAGAACTTAAAGACTAAGAAAGTGTGCAAGTGCAGAACAGAATGCTAAAAGGGGAAAGGGAGAGGGAAACAGCTACAAGTAAGCACACATAAGGGGTTCAGGGGAATAGGGAGATTGTAAAGAGCCTATTGCTTAGGCAAGGGCAGACTTTAGGCATGCCCAGCAATGGAGAGTGCTAGCACACCTATAAGCCTGCCAGAACACATACTATTAGAGGCTAGGATCTCAGGGGATCAAGTCTGATTCATGGACAATAACTTGCAGTATTGCCATGCCTCAAACCATAGCTTGAACACATAGGGAGTAGGGGTTTTGGATTCATAGTACAACAGGCAGAAAGAAATCAGTATGCTAGAGTAAGTGTTTAACTATACAGAAGCAGTAAGCAAACATGGTACAAAAGCAGTAAGAAAAACACATTGTTGTGGTGCTACAAAGCTTAAATCAGGACATACCAGTTTCAAAGTAGCAAATAGAGAAAGCAGGCAGCAAAACTTGTAAACAGGCCACAGTACAAACAATAAGAGAGAATACATTTTGAGTGTGAGTATAAGTTCAGAAAGACTACGAATGATGGGTGTCCCTTGTGTTAATGAAAGAGTCGTGTATTTATAGTGTGAAAAACAGGCAGAAATAAGGTAAGAAAACAATTAAGGAACTGGGTATCACTTAAAATCAATCAGTGCAAGACTTCCTTTAATTAAGAAATTCAGACTTACACGGTAATGAGCAAGAAAATTATTTAAGGAAAGAGATCAAACAAGCATCTTGTGCAAAGTAGGCAATTAGGGGTAAATACATAGGAGTTTATTTAAGGGCAAAAATTTGAAATACACGGTTACATAAATAAGGTAGAAAATCAATTAGTATACAGTAAATCAAGGAGTCAGAGGTTTGTAATTATTGGTCCATGAATAAACCAAGTCAGAAAAGCTAAGGAAAGTTTTCGACTCAAACCAAGCAATAGGAAAATCAGCAAACAAGGAAAGAAGATCAATCAGATTTTCACAAAGGAAGTCTGAAATCAATCAAAATTGAAAGCCATTTTAGAGAGGAGTTCAGCACATATAAAGAGCACACAAACATGCTAAGCTGAATTTAGGGCAAATAAGCGTCATGCCATTGCAAAAATGGTAGTCACATAGGTCAGCGGCGGAGAAGAGAGATAGTATCAAATAGCATACAAGGGGTCCAGTATAAGGACCTTAGAAGAGTTCAGTAGAGAATCAGAATTGCCTAAAGAAATAAAGGTTGAAACAAAGATCTCAAGACTCAGTTGAGCAACAGAGGAAACAAATTCAGAAACTAGAAATAGTTAGGGTTTCTGAAATCAAACAATTTCAAAGATGAAAGACAAGCATACCACATAGCTAATGGTCTCAAAACTCGGATGAACCCCCAAATTCTAGGGTTTTTATCATCAATCGAGTGCAGAGATAAGAGGACAAGTAATCAAGGAAAAAGATACTAATCGAAACAGGTTCAGGGGTCTCAGAAAAGAACTGAGACCTTTAACATGCTTTTCAGTAGCAGGAACTCATGAGAAACATAGTAAAAGAACAACATGCGAAACACAGTAGAAGAACTCAAAGAAACATAGTAGAAGGAACTAATAAGAACACAGTAGGAGAAACTAATAAGAACACAGTAGGAGAAACATATAAAGAAGCATAGTAGAAGAAACAAGAACACAGTAGAAGAAACTTAATAAGAAACATAGTAGAAGAAGCACACAAGAAAAAAAAGAAAATCAGAGAAACATCTAAATAACTCAAAAACCCTAGATCGGAAAAATAAAGGTTTTGAAAGCATAGTTTTGAAAGAAATATCAAGAAGTCGTTTAAATGTTTAGGGAAAACACGGATCTAGAACAGATCTAAAGAAATCAGAAGAACCTCGAAAACTAGGGTTTCAGAGGAACCCAAATGGTGAGAAAGGCTTGGATAGTCGTTGATCTAAGCAGGAGGAGTCGAGGTTAAGCTCGAAACAGACATGGCTTGCCGGAACAAGGCCGGAGATGGCCATAAAACTTGAATCAAGCAAGGTCTGGATGAAGCTTCTTCGTGGTCAGGCCATGAAACTTCAGCAACCAAGCGTATAGGAACCATAGAAGGCTGGTAGGTGGTGAGACCACCATGGATTCAGGCCAGGAGGTGGCCGAAGAAGGCGAGTGAAGATCATCGGAGCGGAGGGGAAAGGGGAAGGTTCTAGAGAGAACCAGAGATAGAGAGATAGAGATGAGAGTCGGTTGAGTGAGGAATGAAAGGGGTTTGGGGGGGGGGGGGTCGTTTGCTTTAATTTGGTAAGAAAGGATCTGGACCGTTGATCAAAATTGATCAACGGCCAAGATTTAATTGGATTGGGTTAGGTAGATTTAGGGATTGGGCTTGGGTCTTTGGGCTGGTTGAATTAGGCTAGATTAGAAAACCAAATCTGGCTATAAGTTAAATAGCCCTTTTTTTCCATTTAATTTATAGAAAAATAGTAAATAAATTTTTGAAAACAAATTGAAAGAACTAAAATGATTTATAATATATAATTATCAATTTAAAAATATGAAATCCCATTTTATAAACATGAGACGAATTTAAACCTAAAAATGGCTAATATTGCAATTACGCAATTTTATCCTTAAAAATACTAAATAAATTTGTAAAAATATGTAAAAAAAAACATGAGAATCCCATAAATGAACCACCAAAAATGATAATTTGGGGATAATTATTGGTTTTTCTTGATAAAATAAGGTAGTAAATTGATTTAAAAATCTTGGAAAAAATAATGAAACCTTGAGATATGATTATATATGCATATACAGACCGTTTTGAAGGTATTTTGCATATTTAAAAATACAGGAAAAAATTGGGTATCAACAACGACCAGTCAGTTTTTGCACCTGTTTATTGCTGGTAAACACTTCAGGTATCCCTTCAATGGCTCTGATTTGATCTGGGTTGACTTCGATGCCTCTTTGTGACACCAAGAAATCGAGGAATTTGCCCGAGGTTATGCTGAAGGCACATTTTTCGGGGTCAATTTCATGTCGTACTGCCTTAATATACTGAAGGCTTCTTTCAAGTGGTCGATGTGGTCTTCTTTCCTTTTTGATTTGACCAACATGTCATCGATGTAAACTTCCATTGTTTTGCTGAGTTGATCCTTGAACATCTTGGTGACCAACCTCTGATACGTTGCCCCTGCGTTCTTCAACCCGAATGGCATGACTCTGTAACAGTACGTCCCCTGATGGGTGATGAAGGTAGTTTTTTCTTAGTCCTCCTCCTCCATGAGGATTTGGTTGTAACCTGAGAAGGCGTCCAAGAAGCTTAATAGTTCGTGTCCCGTGGTTGCGTCGATGAGCTGGTCGATGTGAGACAATGGGAAGGAGTCCTTTGGGCGGGCCTTGTTTAGGTCTGTGAAATCCATGCACATCCGCCATTTCCCATTTTTCTTTTTACCATGACCACATTGGCGACCCATTGGGGGTATTTTGATTCCCGGATGGAACCGTTAGCGAGTAGCTTATCTACTTTATCACTGACGACCTCATTGATTGCGGCGTTGAATTTTCTTCTTATTTGCCGCACTGATGGGTAGAGTGGGTTGACGTTCAACTTGTGTGTGGCAACGTCTTTCGGGATACCTGGCATATCTGCATGGGAGAAGGCGAACAAATTGGCATTGTCAATTAAAAACTTATGAAATTTACCTGGTTCTAAAAGTTTATGTCCGATGTAAGCCTTTTCTTGCTGTCGCTGCTGTCCAATTGGAAAGGATCGAGGTCTTCTACCGTCGACTCAATAGCTTCCACGATGTCGGGGGCCCTGATGATGTCTATTTGTGCGTCGAGTTCGGTCCCCGACTTTGGTAATTGCTATACTTCTAAGTCTATTCCCTTTAGCTGCTGAGTGTACGTGCAATACTGGGCGATAGATACCATTATTGGGAGGTGCGTTGTTCGCCTCGGATGCTGAATATCCCCCATGGAGTAGGGAACTTGATCACTTGATCACTTGATACAAACTTGATGGGATGGCCCTCATGGCGTGTATCCAGGGCTGCCCTACGATGGCATTGTAAGCCGTGTCTTGGTTCATGACATGGAACGTTGTTTCTAGGGTGACGCCCCCGTCCAGAACGGGTAGTGTTATCTCCCCAGAGGTTCGCTCAACTGCATTGTTAAAACCTGTTAGTGTTATGCAGCGTGGTACTATCTTTTCTTCGAGCCTCATTTGTGTGAGAACTCGAGGGTGGATAATACACGCGCCGCTTCTGCCGTCTACCATTATTCTCTTCACATCAGTATCTGAAATAAGTAAAGTAATAACAAGAGCATCAAAATGAGGGAAAGACAAACCGTCGGTATCTGAGTTATCGAAGATGATACTGTCTCCGAGGGCGTCGTACCGTTCGTGGGTGATCGACCGCTTCAATTTGTGCGTGGTGGTGAAATTCACATGGTTGATCGCTGCTTTATCACCTCTGCTGATGATCATTTGGATGGTGCAGGCAGGGGATGGTGGCTTTGGAGGGCCCTGGTGTTGTTCACGTCCACGGCCAAAGTTGGCTCGTCCACGGTCGCTCATCAGCTCCCTCAAGTGCCCTTGGTTTAGCATGTTCACTACCTCTTGCCGTATAGCTATGCAGTCCTCGGTTTTATGATGCCGCTCTTGATGAAATTCATAAAGGACGTTCGACTTTCGGGTACTGGGGTCGGACTTTATCTTTTGCGTCCACTTCACCTTTGTGCCAAGCTTCTCTAGTGCGTACACTATTTCTGAAGGGGAAACACAAAAATTGTGAGCAGATAAGAGTGGAGGCATACCTCTTTCGTTTTGCTGAGTCCCTGTATGTGGCCTGGACGACCCTTCCGCATGTCAAGGAGACGGTGGGATGGCTGCTCTGACATAGGGTTGGTGTCTTTCTCGGTTGAGACGGGGGCCTGACTAATCTCTTCGACCGTCGTTACGACGATCTTTTCTCAACTCCGTTTGAACTGACATCAAATGTTGGGTCGGACCGTTAAGGTCGTCCTCGTCGGCTCTCACCTCGGCACAGTAGGCATTCTGGATTTTTTCCCAAGTGGTGGGAGGGTATTTCATGAGCCTGCTTAATAACTTTCTGATACATTAGTTAGGCTCATTCTCACCCTGTTAACCGGGCAAAGAAGTCCCTGAGTCCCTCGCCAGGCGATTGCCTAACGGCGAATATGTCGTTTACTCTGGCCTCCGCCTTTTTAGCCCCGGCGTGGGCGGTGACGAACTTGTCGGCCATTTCCTCGAACGTTGTTATTGATCGTGCCGGCAGTTGTGAATACCAGGTTAAGGCTCCCCCCGTTAGGGTTTCGCCGAACTTTTTTAGTAACACTGATGGTACTTGCTCCTTCGAAAGGTCGTTGCCCTTCACCGCTGTGATGTAATGGATGATGTGATCTTCGGGGTCTGTAGTACCGTCGTATATCTTCAAGTACGGTGGCATTTTGAAGGTCTTGGGAATGGCATGTGGAGCCGCTTCCTCGTTGTATGGTTGCTCGACGGACTAGCCAACGTCTCGTTTCTGTAGAAACTTTGGGGCGCCCGGTATCTTGTCGACCCTTTCTTGATGCTCCCTCATCTGGTCGCGGAGTGCCTTGTTTTTGCTTTCCATTTCTTTCATTTTCTTCAAAATGGCTATCAGTGCGTCATTACCTGCATCAACAGTGGTGTAAGTGCTACCTGTTTGGGGGGTGGACTGTTCGCCAGTGATCGTTGTGATGTCTGCTTGTGCGGTGTTTTTGTCGAGTATGTTGTTCAGAGTACTCGTTAGCCATTCTTCCAATAATTTTCTCACTGCTGGCGGTGCTTCATCAACCATGGATGTTGACGCTCCTCTCTCGTGTGAAGCGGTTACAATTTCATGAGGAGGAGGTGAGTCACTCCGCCTGAGCATAGCGCCTGGTGTCACATTCTCGTTGTTTTCCCTGTCATCCTCGTTGATGGTGTTCAAAATGTTAGTTACCTGCTATTGCTTTCTGTCTTGCCTCTCCTTTTCCTGCCATCGTTAGTTTGTACGCACGAAGAAGAGATGACTTTCTTTTTTATGATCTAGAAGGAACCCAATATTTCAACTAAAACCTCCCCAGACACGGCGCCAAAATTATTTGAGCAAAAAAGTGCTAAACCTTTTTACTATACCAATTAAAGATGAATTAAAGGGCGAATCTTAGTTGAACTTAATAAATTCTAGACCAAATAAAATAGAATACTCGTGAGACGAGTAGTGATCAGGAGCAATAAATAACAGATTTAATACTCCATGATTGACAATAAATATGATAGCATGAATAAGTAATAAATGCAAATAATGGCAGTTAATGTAATAAGAAAAGATCCACCACCCAATTATTATATGATTGGGATGTTCCTTTTCTCTGTCAGCGACGTGGAAAAGTGAGAAGTTAAGAGGGGTGTGGAATCATTGGATATATGGATAAATATTGAACAACGTGTGCTTCAATAATATTATCAACGAACAAGACAACTTTTGGGATATTTTCTTTTGTCAGCATTTACAATTTGTTCTTCTCAGAGAGAGTGAAGAAGATCCCTTTTTTATTCTCTGTCTCTTCCTATTTATAAGGGATATTTTACAAAAACCCTAAAAAGTACATCATAAAGAATATCCAAAGGAATATTCTTTACATCTATCTTTGGACCTATGCTACCGTTATTTTCACCCCTCGGCTGCCCACTTTTGGCATCAGCCTTTGTGAGAGCAACCTTCAATCATTATATCATGGTCGACCCCGTCCGTTGTCTTACTTATCCGTACTGCCGAATCGCCAAATTTGGACCTATACAAGTTTCCAAGAAGTGAATAACAGGGAGATAGTTAAATTTAGAAATCATCCCCAAAATTCTAGCAAGTTCAATTCTTGGAATGTCTGCAAGAACGGATAGGATGAAGTGACAGTTATAAGCAGAATCATTTCTTCGAATCATTTCAATTATTTGCATAATGTTATCATAATTCCATCCATTGAGTGAAAATGTCATCACAACAATTGGTATAAGGCTTCTCACAATCAATTTTGGAATTTTAATGTGAGAAAAAGTGATGCAAAAAGTGCAAGCAACTGCTCTGCGTGCATGCTTAAGTATGAGAAATGTTGATTTTAATTATTTAATATCCATTTGTTTACGCATTATATATTCATGTGTTCTTTTTCATGATTTTCTATTTTTTTTAAAAAAAAAACATTACTGGAAGAAGAATGGCATGGAAAAGCTAAGTTGGGACGAATATTCTAGACCGTGACCATGTAAATTGGCTTAGGGGTGTGCATTCGATTTATCGATTCGATTTTGACCCTTATCGATAATTACTTATCGATTATCGATTTGTACATATGCTTATCGTTATCGTTTCAATTTTTTCGATTTCGATTTATTGATTTTTGGGGCTTATCGATTCGGTTATTGATTACACCAATAAGAAAATTTGCGGGATTCCACGGAAAGTATTTCGCTATAAACACGCCTAACTAATATGGACCAAAAGAAGCTAAAATAAGACGAACACCGTTTATAATATAAAAATTGTGTCAACAAGCACATGCAACGAAACTAAAGTATGGGATCAAATGTATGCCACCAATACTCCAACGGTATAAAAAACAAAATACATCATTACAGTTAATTCTATTTTCCATTAATTTGAACTTCATTCCCTTGAGCTTTAAATATGATCATTCCTTAAATGTGGTAGATGAAATAATAGGGTTAGGGACTTAGGGTAAAGGAAACGGTATTATAGAATAAGGGTAAAAAAAAAAACTAAAAAAAATTAATTTTTTTTTTAGTATTTCTTATCGGTTTATCGATAAACCGACAAACCGAAGAGGACAAAATCGAAATCGAAATCGATAACTCGATAAGGAAAATTTCGAAATCGAAATCGAAATCGATAAATCGATAAACTGATATCGTTAAACCGATAACAAATAATCGATTCGGTTTATCGATAAACCGATTCGAATGCACACCCCTAAATTGGCTCAAGAAAGCCGTTGGTTGAATTTGCCACCTTAATGCCTTAACTGCTGATTCGTGTAGTCCAAAGAATAGATGGCAATGATATCTCATGGCCTATTTTTTCCTTTTTTCAATTTCTTTTTTGTTTTCTTTCCATTTTAGGTAATTTGAATTTACTTTAGAGAAAAAAAAATATGAACCATATGAAAATACAAGTTTCAACAATTTCTATTATGAAACAGGATATTCTACGTCAAGAGCTTAGAGGAAGAAGAAAACAAGTGGGCAATATGTAAGGTTTACCCCGACCAAATTTTATATTACTATCTTTTTGTTATGAAACTATTATATTGTGGATGTTCATTTATTACTCCGCTATAGATAATCTTTTTGAAGAAGATTATCCATTTAGTACTCCGTTGAAGTTTATCTACAAGCAGCTGATGCAGGCAGGTTGCAAGCAACTCAATGAAATGATTTGCAGCAACTTCTTATTAAACAGGCAGGTAGCAAGCAGCTCATGCAGGCAGCTGACAAGGAGCTGAAGAAAAACCTCGCAGTTGCTTCCTTTCTTCTATAAATAGAGAAGTTTTCAGTTCATTATAGACAGAAGTTTGAAGTTGAATAATATATCAACATCTCTCTACACTTCTCTTCAGTTTATTTATTTTACAGTTGTTATTTTATAAAACGTTATCAGCACGATGCTCTGCCATCTCGAGCAAATACCTTGAAAGTATCAAAGGTACGAACTTTTTTTTTTGTAAATAATGTCAAATCTTTCTAAACGTGAATTTGTAGTATTGAATATATCGGGCAAAAGCTACGTGTCTTAGGTGCTTTGTAACGACCCGGCCAGTCGTTTCATGAGTTACCGCTCCGTTTCTCCCTTTTCTACTTCTTTATGCTTTGTTCATTTGTGTTATATGGTAACGGGTTAGTCGGTTCGAATTCGGAATGGCTTTGGAAAGTCTGAGACACTTAGTCTCTTAAGTTGGTCTTTTAGTTGGAAAAGTCAACCGGAAGTTGACTTGTGAGCAAACGATCTCGGAATTTGGTTTTTATGATTCGGATAGCTTCGGGAGGTGATTTGCGACTTAGGAGCGTGATCGGAATGTGTTTTGGAGGTCCGGAGTAGATTTTCGCTTGTATTGGCGAAAATAGAATTTTGGCATTTTCCGGTTGGTAGCGGAAATTTTGATATAGGGATCGGAATGGAATTTCAGAAGTTGGAGTAGGTCCGTTGTGTCATTTGGGACGTGTGTGCAAAATTTCAGGTCATTCAGACGAGGTTTGATAGACTTTTGATGGAAATCGGAATTCGGAAGTTTTTAGAGTTCTTGGGCTTGAATCCGTGATTGATTTGATGTTTTAATGTTGCTTTGAGTGTTCCGAAGGTTGGAACAAGTTTGAATAATGTTATGGGATGTGTTGGCATGTTTGGTTGAGGTCCCGGGGGCCTCGGGTGAGATTCGGGTGGTTAAACGGATCAAATTCATGTTTGAAAAGTTGCAGATTTTCTTCAGTCCTATTGTAGGCATTTTTGTTCTTCGCGATCGCGTAGACTGGTCCACGATCGCGTAGGCTTAGTCGAGCAGGGGTGAGATTTGTTCTACGCGATCGCATAGATAAGGGCACGATC
Organism: Nicotiana attenuata; assembly: GCF_001879085.1. NCBI lineage: Eukaryota > Viridiplantae > Streptophyta > Magnoliopsida > Solanales > Solanaceae > Nicotiana > Nicotiana attenuata. The sequence goes on along the minus strand of NW_017670728.1, from coordinate 182,579 downwards.
GCGTTTGGCCGGGAAGTTGTTGTTCGCGAACACGGGGTCAGGGTCACGTTCGCGTAGAAGGAAATGTGCTGGTGAGGAGTAGGCAGGTTGTTCTATGCGATCGCGTGGGAAAGGCCGCGATCGCGTGAGTTTGTGAATCCAGTGCTTCGCGATTGCGTGGAGGTGTTCGTGATCGCGTAGGGTTAAATGGGGCCAGTCATCATTTGTGCTTCGCGATCGCGATCGCGGGGCTATTTTCGCGATCGCGGTGAAGGAATTTTACATTGCTGGCAGAATGTTTAAAAAGCCATTTTCGCGATTTTTGGTTCACCATTTTTGAGTGGGTTTTTGAGCTTCTTGGGGGAGATTGAAGAGGGAATTCAAGAGAACTTCTTTGAGGTAAGATTATTGAACCTAAAACTTGATCCTATGTTGATTCTTACTGGTTTAAACATGAAATTTGTGGAACCTAAAGCCTAAAATTGGGGAGTTAGGGCTTGAAATTGGAGACTTTGATTTGAGGATTTAAGGGGTCGTTTGTGGTCGGATTTTAATGTATTTGATATGTATGAACTCGTGAGAGTGTAAGGATTCTAGTTTTGTGATTTTTATCGGAATTCGAGACATGGGCCCGGAGGTCGGGTTTGGTCAATTTTGGGATTTTTGATGTAAATTGGTTATTTGCGAGTGGTTTTGTTCCTTTAGCCTATTTTGATGTTATGATTCCAATTTTGGATAGATTCAATGCGTGTTGAGGCCGATTCGAGAGGAAAGGGCGTTGCGGGCTAGAGTTTGGCTTGGATTGAGGTAAGTCACGCTTCCAAATTTGGTTCTGAGGGTTCAAACCCCGAACTATGTGTTCTATGATTACTATTGAGGTGACGCAAACGCCAAGTGACGGGCGTGTGGCGTGCACCGTGGGAATTGCGGCCTGGATCATTCCATGGCCCCGCTTAGTGACTCTTTCTTGCTGATATTTGTGTCGCACTTATGTGATTAAGTTGATGAGCTGTAAATCATGCTAATTATCATGTTAAGGCTTCACGCAAATACTGTTGAGACTCTAGGGGTCGATTCTTACTGTCATGTTACTTGCTTTATTGATATTTTATACTCAGTCCTGTTCATGCACATTATATCATGCATCAGTCTCGATTATTGTTATTTGACATATCATATCATTGTTTGGGCTAGTATCATGACATTTTGCGCCCGTGTGAGTAAGACTGGAGAGTGATGACTGAGTAAGGTCGAGACCTGATTGTGAGTAATAGTATATGGGATCGGGCTGCATGCCACGGCGGTTATGTTGATGATTGTGGTAGCGCTTGGGCTGTAGGGGCCCCTCCGGAGTCTGTAACACACCCCCAGTGAGCGCAGTTGATGATATTGAGGGATGGATCTTCCCTGGACATGGATCTTGTCCGAAGTATTTATACTTGGAGATGGATCTTCTCCATAGCGCTGGAATGGTCTTCCTCGGTACTGGCTGACTGCGGTCAATGATATATATACATATATATATATATATATATATATATATATATATATATATATATATTCCAGGATGGATCTTCCCTAGGCCTGATGGCTATATACAGTACCGAGTGGTTAAGCACTTGTGGGTGGAGGTACATGGAACATTGATCATGTTATATGTGCTTTGGTACATAGAGATTTCCTGAGCATTATACTCCGTACTGTTTAGACTGCATTTATTTACTGTTGAGATATTACTTGAATCTGCAAGCATGTCTACTTTTCTGTACAGTTTAATTTATATTACCCGTTGAGGTTTGGTTTGTCACTACCTGTCAGTCCATAGTTTGGACTTGTTACTTACTGAGTTGGTGTACTCACGTTACCCCCTGCACCCCTGTGTGCAGATCCAGGTATCTCGGGGCACGATAGCGGTTGCTGATCATTTTATTTGCGGACTTCCTTGGAGATAGCGAGGTAGCTGCTGGGCGATCGCAGTCCCGCTTTCTCTTTCCTTATCTTCCTTTCATTGTGTTGTTGGCTATTCTCAGACTATGTTAGTCTTGTCTTATTTCAAACTATTGTAGTATTTTGCTCATGACTAGTGACACCCGAGGTCGGGCATGTATTTTCCGCTTTATTTTGATCTTTACTTTATGTCTTTTATTGGAACTCTATTAAAATATGGTTTTACTTAAGTTTTAAATGAAATCTGGAGTGTTTGGGAATTTAGTTGACTGGCCTAGTTTCACGATAAGCGCCATCACGACCGGGTCGGTTTTAGGGTCGTGACAAGTTGGTATCAGAGCCTAGGTTACATGGGTCTCACGGGTCATGAGCAGGTTTAGTAGAGTCTCGCAGATCGGTACCGAGACGTTTGTACTTATCCTCGGGAGGCTGCGGAACCTTTAGGAAAAACTTCACAATTCTTGAACTCCTGTCCTGCGAATCTGTTGATTCTGGTAACTAAACTTTGTTATTCTGTTCTCTCATAGATGGTGAGGACACGTGCTACCGGTCAGGACGGACGGCCACCAATACCACCAGCTGGTGCCACTAGAGGCCGAGGACGCGGTCGAGGCCGTGGTAGGGGCAGGGGTGTAGCCCGCACAGCAGCTAGGGTAGCACCGACAGATCCTCCAGCAGCCCTAGTTCAGGATCAGGTCCCAGTTGTGGATGCTCTAGCAGCACCAGCTCAGGAACCGGCTGTGCCTATTGTCATTCCGGGTCTTCAGGAGATCTTGGCTCAGATCTTGACTGTGTGTACTAGTCTTGCTCAGGCGGTCGCAGTTTCTACTACCGCAACCACTTCTCAGGCTGGGGGAGGCACTCAGACTCCCGCCGCTCGTACACCCGAGCAGGTTATGCAGGGACTTCAGACACTGGAGGCACCACCAGCCCAGCCGGTTGCACCTGCTCAGGATTATGTGGTTCCAGTTATGCCTGATGACGAGCAGCGTCGATTGGAGAGATTTGGTAGGCTTCAGCCTCTGACTTTTAGTGGAGCAGAGGGCGAGGATGCCCAGGGTTTCTTGGACAAGTGTCAGAGGATTCTACGTACAACGGGTATTTTGGAGACTAGTGGGGTCTCATTTACTACTTTTCAGTTTTTTGGAGCTGCCTTCACCTGGTAGGAGGATTATGAGAGGCGTAGGCCTGTTGGTGCACCGCCCCTTACCTGGCAGCAGTTCTCCGCTCTCTTCTTAGAGAAGTATGTGCCGCAGTCCCGCAGAGAGGACGCGGCAGTTCGAGCAGTTGCGTCAGGATGATATGACTGTGACGTAGTATGAGATGAGGTTTTCTGAGTTAGCCCGTCATGCTGTATGGTTTGTCCCCATAGACTAGGGGAGGATCAGGAGATTCATAGATGGCCTCACTTATCAGCTTCGAATTCTCATGACCAGAGTGAGGGTGTCAGGTGCTACGTTTGAGGAGGTTGTTGACATCGCTCGCGAGATTGAGTCGGTTCATCGCCAGGAGTGAGAGGAGAGGGAGGCCAAGAGGCCTCGGGGATCTGGTAGTTTTGGTGGTTCTCCTTCGAGAGGTCAGTTTCAGCACGACAGAGGCCGTCCATTCAGGTATGCTCATCCAGCCTGTTCGGGCCACCGTGGTGGATCATCTGGGCACGGCTCTCATAGTTCCCATCAGGGTCACTCATTTCTCAGTGCTCTTCCAGCTCAGAGTTTGACTCAAGCATCATCAGTTCAGGGCTTATCTATGCCTTGTTCTTCTAGTGGGCATCCCGGTGCTCGGGGCTCCCTTCAGTCCCCACCGCCATTTGCTGAGAGAGGTTGCTTTGAGTGTGGAGATTTGGGTCATATCAAGAGGTTCTGCCCCCGTCTCACGGGAGGTTCATCCTAGCAGAGGAGTCAGCCTTCGGTTTCAGCACCAGTTACTTCCCCACCCGCTCAGTCAGTTGTGGGTGGAGGACAGTTAGCTAGGGGTCGCCTCAGAGGGGGAGGTCGATCAGGTGGTGGTCAGGCCCGTTTCTATGCACTCCCAGCTAGACCCGATGCTAATGCTTCAGATGCTGTGATTACACTTTTTCCTATGCGTCATCATATTTTGCTCGTTATTTGGATATGCCCCGTGAGTCTCTTGCTTCGTCTGTTCGTGTATCTACTCCGGTGGGCTATACTGTTGTTGTAGATCGTGTGTACTGGTCGTGTGTGGTGACTATTGGGGGTTTGGAGACCCGAGTGGATCTTCTGTTACTTTGTATGGTAGATTTTGATGTGATTTTGGGCATGGATTGGTTATCCCCGTGCCGTGCTATTCTGGACTGTCATGCTAAGACAGTGACGTTGTCGATGCCGGGTGTGCCATAGATTGAGTGGCGACGTTCGACTAATTTTGTCCCCAGTAGGGTGATTTCATTCTTGAAGGCCCAGCGGATGGTTGGGAAAGGTTGTCTTTCATACTTAGCCTTCGTGAGGGATGTCAGTGCAGAGGCTTCTAGTATTGATTCTATTCCGGTTGTGAGGGATTTTCCCGATGTGTTTCCTGCAGACCTGCCGGGCATGCCCCCGGACAAGGATATTGATTTTGGTATAGACCTGGTGCCGGGCATGATCGCTGCCAACTCCGCACTACTAATAAGTAGCAAGAGAGGGTCGCAATAGCTTTTACCTGATTTTGGGTCGGGATCGAATCCTCAGAGAGCTAGAAGTTAGAATTGAGTATCTATCTAGTGCAGAGTTGAGTATGTGTTCTTAATTACACTTCTATTCATTTTTGGGATTTTCTTAATAATTCTACTTTTAACAAACTACAAATTGTAAATTAAGCTAAGGGTTAAACTGCTACGAGTTGTTCAAATAGGTTAAAGGGCACTAGGGTAATGACTACCGCCTAGGTGGTCAATTGACGGGTACTTGAATCTAAGTCACATTTGACATATTTGGGGAGTATGTTATAACCGTTGCACGAATTTACCCACTCTACACCTCTCGGTGGTTCAAGTGATTTTGCCCGAATTGGCTTTCTCAAGACCAATTGGGTATGTAATTTTGCTCAAGCAACTAGGGTTCAATTCGGGTATTACTCTCTCGAGGTTTAACCCTTTAATTGGGGCTATCAATCTCTTGAGTACGCCCCAATTCATTTTTGGACCAATTTCGGAGACTTAGGCTCTCTTTCTCAAGAAGAGCTTAAGTCAACTCAACACAAACTAGTGTTTGCAACTACTAATTCAGAATTAACCATGAAATTGGCCCAAATAACAAACACCCATAGTCAAATTAGCCCAAAAATACAAGGCCCATCAATTACCCACACTAGGGTTGAGCCACAACCCTAGGTATGGTGTCTAGCTACTCATATCCAAAGAAGAAAAACAAGAAATAGATGAAGATGAACTCATATTAATTAATTGCTAAGCTAAAAAACAAAGATTCAATGATGGAAAGTAAGTAAAAATGCCAAAAATGGCTAAGAAAAGTCGTCTCACGAGCGCAGCTTACGTATTACATTATTTGATACCCTAAAAATGGAAAAAGAATCTATTCATACTAAGCTGAAAAATCTGGACAAAAATGCCCCTGCAGGGTTAGTGCGGACTGCACAAAATGGACCGTGGTTCGCACTAGGCTTTGGTCTTCAAAATTGATTTCTTTGAACCTGGGCTCTGCGGACCGCGCAGAATGGATCGCGACCGCGGAGGCTTCTAGTGCGGTCCGCAAAAAATTGACCGCGGACCGCACATGCTTCAAATTTGAAAAATCATCCTCTCTGAATCTTGGCACCGCGGACCGCAGAGAATGGACTACGGCCGCGTTGTCTTCAGTGCGGACCGCACAAAGTGGTGTGCAGCCGCACTGCCTTGAAGCCTGAAATTCAACTCTCTGAATCTCCTAGTGCGGACCGCACAAAGTGGTGTGCGGCCGCACTGGGCCTGTTCTGCCTGAGCTTGCCTTGTCATTGGCGCTTGTGCAAGTTTCACTCCTTTTGAGCCGATCTTTGACATTTTGTCACTTTGTTGATCAAACCTGCAATCAAGCACGACTTGTAAGCCTTTTGGGACTATTTTGTATGAATATTTGATCAAAGCATAAGCAAGAAGGAGTATAAAATGCACAAAATCCCTAGTTATTAGGGCACTCAGCCCATCTCTATTCCACCGTATCGATGGCACCAACGGAGTTGAAGGAGTTGACGGAGCAGCTTCAGGAACTCCTTTATAAGGGGTTCATTCGGCCTAGTGTTTCGCCGTGGGGTGCGCCTGTTCTGTCCATGAAGAAGAATGATGGCACTATGAGGATGTGCATTGATTACAGGCAGTTGATCAAGGTTACAATTAAGAACAAGTATCCCCTGCCATGCATTGATGATTTATTCGACCAGCTTCAGGGAGCGAGGGTATTCTCCAAGATTGATCTCCATTCAGGGTATCGCCAGTTGAATATCAGGGACTCGGATATTCTTAAGACAACTTTCAGGACCCGATATGGTCCTTATGAGTTCCTTGTGATGTCTTTTGGGCTGACCAATGCCCCAACAGCGTTCATGCATTTGATGAACAGCATGTTCCGCCCTTATCTCGACTCATTTGTTACTGTTTTCATTGATGATATTCTGGTATACTCGCGTAATCAGGAGGAGCACACGGAGCATTTGAGAGTTTTGCTGCAGAGATTGAGGGAGGAGAAGCTTTATGCAAAGTTCTCCAAATGTGAGTTTTGGCTCAAGTCAGTGGCTTTCATGGGGCACGTGGTGTCCAGTGAGGATATTCAGGTTGATCCGAAGAAGATAGAGGTGGACCATCCTCAGCCACAGAGATTCGCAGTTTTCTTGGATTGGCGGGTTATTACCGTCTGTTCGTTCAGGGATTTTCATCTATTGCATCACCCTTGACCAAGTTGACTCAGAAGGGTGCTCTATTCCAGTGGTCGGATGAGTGTGAGGCGAGCTTTCAGAAGCTCAAGACTGCCTTGACCACAGCTCCAGTGTTAGTGTTGCCATCAGCTTCAGGTTCATACACAGTGTATTGTGATGCTTTGAGAGTGGGTATTGGGTGTGTGTTGATGCAGGAGGGTAGAGTTATTGCTTATGCTTCTCGTCAGTTGAAGCCCCATGAGAAGAACTACCCTGTTCATGATTTAGAGTTAGCTGCCAATGTTCACGCGTTGAAGATTTGGAGGCATTACTTGTATGGTGTGTCTTGTGAGGTGTTTATTGATCATTGTAGCCCCAAACACTTGTTCAAGTAGAAGGATCTCAATTTGAGGCAGCGGAGATGGTTGGAGCTGCAAAAGGACTATGATATTACTATCTTGTACCATCGAGGGAAGGCCAATATAGTGGCCGATGCTTTGAGTAGGAAGGCGGTGAGTATGGGCAGTCTTGCATTTATCCCTGTTGGGGAGAGACCTCTCGCAGTTGATGTTCAGGCCTTGGCCAATCGGTTGGTGAGGTTGGATATTTTGGAGCCCAGTCGGGTCTTAGCTAGTGTGTGTTCTCGGTCTTCCTTGTTTGATCGCATTGGAGAACGCCAGTATGATGATCCTCAATTGCTTGTCCTTAAGGACAGATTTCAGACGATGCCAGAGATGTGACCATTGGTGATGATGGTGTGTTGAGGATGCAGGACCGGATATGTGTGCCCAATGTGGATGGGCTTCGGGAGTTGATTCTGGAGGAGGCCCATAGCTCACGATATACCATTCATCCGGGTGCCGCGAAGATGTATCAGGATCTGAGACAACATTATTGGTGGAGGAGGATGAAGAAAGATATTGTGGAGTTTGTAGCTTGGTGTCTCAATTTTCAGCAGGTGAAATATGAGCATCAGAGACCGGGTGTCTTGCTTCAGTAGATGGATATTCCAGAGTGGAAGTGGGAGCGGATCACCATGGACTTTGTAGTTGGGCTACCAGGGACTTTGAAGAAGTTCGATGCTATTTGGGTGATTGTGGATCGATTGACCAAGTCCACGCACTTAATTCTTGTTTGTACTACCTATTCTTCGGAGCGGTTGCCAGAGATCTATATCCGAGAGATTATTCGCTTGCATGGTGTCCCAGTTTCCATCATTTCGGATAGAGGCACTCAGTTTACTTTGTAGTTTTGGAGGGTCGTGCAGAGAGAGTTGGGTACTCAGGTTGAGTTGAGCACAACTTTACACCCTCAGAAGGACGGGCAGTTCGAGTGCACTATTCAGATATTGGAGGACATGTTGTGAGCTTGTGTGATTGACTTTGGTGGTTCATGGGATCAGTTTCTACCGCTCGCGGAGTTTGCTTATAACAACAACTATCAGTCGAGTATTCAGATGACTCCATATGAGGCTCTATATGGGAGGCGGTGTAGATCTCCAGTTGGATGGTTCGAGCCGGGCGAGGCCAGGCTTTTGGGTACTGACTTGGTACAGGTTGCTTTGGACAAGGTGAAGGTGATTCAGGAGCGACTTCGTACAGCGCAGTCGAGACAAAAGAGTTATGCTGATAGGAGGGTTCGTGATGTGTCCTACATGGTTGGGGAGAAGGTTCTATTGAAGGTTTTACCCATGAAGGGTGTTATGAGATTTGGGAAGAAGGGTAAATTGAGTCCTCGGTTCATTGGGCCTTTTGAGGTGCATCGGAGGATTCGGGAGGTGGCTTATGAGCTTGCTTTGCCACCCAGCTTGTCGAGTGTGCATCCGGTATTTCATGTTTCTATGCTCCGGAAGTATATTGGTGATCCTTCTCATGTTTTGGGTTTCAGTACGGTTCAGTTAGACAATGATTTGACTTATGATGTGGAGCCAGTGGCTATTTTGGAGCGTCAGGTTCGAAAGTTGAGATTGAAGTATATAGCTTTAGTGAAAGTACAGTGGAGAGGTCGGCCCGTGGAGGAGGCTACCTGGGAGACCAAGCGGTAGATGCAGAGCAGACATCCTCACCTATTTGAGGCTTCAGGTATGTTTTTTGACTCGTTCGAGGACGAACATTTGTTTAAGAGGGGGAGGATGTAACGACTCGGCCGGTCGTTTCATGAGTTACCGCTCTGTTTCCCCCATTTCTGCTTCTTTGTGCTTTGTTCATCTGTGTTATATGGGGACGGGTTAGTCGGTTCGAATTCGAAATGGTTTTGGAAAGGTATGAGACAGTTAGTTTCTTAAGTTGGTCTTTTAGTTGGAAAAGTCAATCGGAAGTTGACTTGTGAGACAACAATCTTGGAATTTGGTTTTTAAGATTTGGATAGCTTCGGGAGGTGATTTGGGACTTAGGAGCGTGATCGGAATGTGTTTTGGAGGTCCGGAGTAGATTTAGGCTTTTCGCCAAGCGAAAATAGAATTTTGGCATTTTCTGGTTGGTAGCAATGATTTTGATATAGGGATCGGAATCGAATTCCGGAAGTTGGAGTAGGTCCGTTTTGTCATTTGGGACATGTGTGCAAAATTTGAGGTCATTCGGACGAGGTTTGATAGACTTTTGATCGAAAGCGTAATTCGGAAGTATTTTGAAGTTCTTAGGCTTGAAATCCGTGGTTGATTTGATGTTTTGATGTTGTTTTGAGTGTTCCGAAGGTTGGAACAAGTTTGAATGATGTTATGGGATGTGTTGGAATGTTTGGTTGAGGTCCCAGGGGCCTCGGGTGAGTTTCGGGTGGTTAAACGGATCAAATTCATGTTTGAAAAGTTGCAGATTTTCTTCAGTTCTGTTGCAGGCATTTTTGTTCTTCGCGACCGCGTAGAATGGTCCGCGATCACGTAGGCTTAGTCGAGCAGGGGTGAGATTTGTTCTATGCGATCGCATAGGTAAGGGCGCGATCGTGTTTGGCTGGGAAGTTGTTGTTCGCGAACGCGGGGTCAGGGTTGCGTTCGCGTAGAAGGAAAGGAGCTGGTGAGGAGTAGGCAGGTTGTTCTATGCGATCGCATGGGAGAGGCCGCGATTGCGTGAGTTTGTGAAGCCAGTGCTTCACGATCGCGTGGAGGTGCTCGCGATCGCGTAAGGTTAAATGGGGCCAGTCATCATTTGTGCTTCGCGATCGCTGGGCTATTTCCGCGATCGCTGTGAAGGAATTATAAATCGCTGGGCAGAATGGCTAAAAAGCCATTTTCACGATTTTTGGCTATAGTTCACCATTTTTGAGTCGGTTTTGGAGCTTCTTGGGTGAGATTGAAGAGGGAATTCAAGAGAACTTCTTTGAGATAAGATTATTGAACCTAAAACTCGATCCTATGTTGATTCTTACTGGTTTAAACATGAAATTTATGGAATCTAAAGCCTAAAATTGGGGAGCTAAGGCTTGAAATTGGAGATTGTTCTGAGGGTTCGAAACCCCGAACTATGTGTTCTATGATTACTATTGAGGTGATGCAAACGCCAATTGACGGGCGTGTGGCGTGCACCGTGGGAATTGCGGCCTGGATCATTCCATGGACCCCCTTAGTGACTCTTTCTTGCTGATATTTTTGTCGCACTTATGTGATTCAATTGATGAGCTGTAAATCATGCTAATTATCATGTTAAGGCCTCACGCCAATACTGTTGAGACTCCAGGGGTCGATTCTTGCTGTCATGTTACTTGCTTTATTAATATTTTATACTCAGTCCTGTTCATGCCTATTATATGATGCCTCAGTCTCGATTATTGTTATTTGACATATCATATCATTGTTCGGGCTAGAATCATGACATTTTGCGCTCTTGTGAGTGAGACTGGAGAGTGATGACTGAGTAAGGTCGAGAGCCTAATTGTGAGTGACAGTATATGGGATCGGGCTGCACGCCGCAGCGGTTATGTTGATGATTCCCATCCGGATCTTCTCCATAGGGCTGGAATGGCCCTCCTCGGTACTGGCTGACTATGGTCAGTGATGTGTGTGTGTGTGTGTGTATATATATATATTTCGGGATGGATCTTCCCTGGGCCTGATGGTCATATACAGTACCAAGTGGTTGAGCATTTGTGAGTGGAGGTACACGGAACATTGATCATGTTATATGTGCTTTGGTACATAAAGATTTCCTGAGCATTATACTCCGTACTGTTTATAATGCATTTATTTACTGTTGAGACATTACTTGAATCTTCAGCATGTCTACTTTTCTGTACAGTTTAATTTATATTACCTGTTGAGGTTTGGTTCGTCACTACCTGTCAGTCCATAGTTTGGACTTGTTACTTACTGAGTTGGTGTACTTACGTTACCCCCTGCACCCCTGTGTGTAGATCTAGGTATCTCGGGGCACGGTAGCGGTTGCTGATCATTTTATTTGCGAACTTCCTTAGAGATAGCGAGGTAGTTGCTGGGCGATCGCAGTCCCGCCTTCTCCTTCCTTATCTTCCTTTCATTGTGTTGTTTGCTATTCTCAGACTATGTTAGTCTTGTCTTATTTTGAACCATTGTAGTATTTTGATCACGACTAGTGACACCCGAGGTCGGGCATGTATTTTCCGCTTTATTTTGATCTTTACTTTATGTCTTCTATTGGAACTCTGTTAAAATATGTTTTACTTAAGTTTTAAATGAAGTCTGGAGTGTTTGGGAATTTAGTTGACTTGCCTAGTTTCACGATAGGCGCCATCACGAATGGGTCGGTTTTAGGGTCGTGACATGCTTGATGCTGAAATTCATCTTGATATGATAGGTCTAGCTGACACCACCAAGGATAAGTTATGCATTTTACTTGTTATGTATGCTACTGCCATTAATATAAAATAAAAAATGTATTTAGTAACCTAGTAAGTGAGCCATAATCATTGGACGAGATTCTGGAGCATTTTATGAATTTTAAAACACTATAATTTGTATATCTTTATGTTCCGTTTTTCACTTACTCGTTTTCGAATTAAGATTTCAATTTTACTCCAGAAGAGTAATATTGCATAGTAAACTATAAAGTGGATGACATTGTTAGATCCACTTTACTCCAGCAAAGTTTACAAGAAAAATACAACCACCAGAAGTGGTTATGTTTCATATATCACATTATAACTAATTCTTTTATTAACTACCAGAAGTGGTATATGCCTATGGCCACCAAAAGTGATAATTTAGGCTTTCTATGGTTACAATTGAAGATAAGTTAGAGAAATATTCTCTATAGTACATGCATGCCTCAATTTGCTCCTGAAGTAGCATTATCGTAAAAGAGTTTCTAAGACATCACACAATTTGTGTGATTAATGCGCGTTCAGATAATTATGTTCCGTTCCCTGAAGGATGAGAACTTTTGATAAATATTAATTTATTTCCTGAAGTGAATGTGATAATATCAATAAAGCTCGTAAATATGAACGCGCTCTTCATGTAAATATATTACAATTCACCTCCAGAAGAGGTAATATGATTGAGAGAATATATACTCAATATTTCGTATTTTAATTTGCTCCTGAAGTAGTAAAACAAATGAAATTTTCTCCTGAAGCAGGAAAATATTATGAAAATGTGTCTTTTTGTGCTTAAATAAAATAATGAACTGTTCAAAGTTGTTTTTTGAAGCACATTTTTATTCCCGGGAGTGAATGAAGAAATACCACAACTCACCTCCTGAAGAGCTAGAATAACCGAGGATATAAATATTATTTTTGTGGCATAAAGATCATTACCACACGTACCTGTTGTACGTAAAACATCTTGGATAATTTTATTAAGTATCATTCTAAGGCAAAAGCATTCTTGCAGAATGCTTTCTACTACAATCATATTAAAATGTTATGGTTAGTTATCGAGTTCCCGGAAGAAAATAACAACTCATGTATCTTTCCCCGAAGGATGTAATGACTATGTGATTGTCGATTTGATATAAAATATTCAGACGTTAATGGCGTTTCTCCCTGAAGGAGACAGGTGTCACAAAGTTGGTGGTAAAATTACTGAATTTCTTAATTTCTTACATTTTATAAATGTATAATTGTCTTTATATTGTCCATTTGATTAAGTGTCTGAGCAATATTTAATAGTACAAAATGTATTAAAAACTCCTGAAGAGCTGACTGTTTGTCTAGAAGACACATAACACCAGTAGTGTCCAATAAATATTAGATTGTGGATAATAATAAAGCCTCTCGAAGAGCTTATATACAAATATGTCACTCATATTATATGATTATGGTCAAAACATGTGTTGTAGTAAACCCGAAGTTTAGTAAAACAAACTATCATATTGAGACTATAAATGATTGGAAGATTAAAAATCTTCATGTTTCCACAATCATAGGGGGTAAAATAATATGTATGTGAGAAGTTGCCCGCCTTATTCATCAATTTGTATTACATCATGTATCACGGTAAATCAGACGTTTACTAATGCAAAAGCAGCCACAGTAAATCAGAAGTTTTACCGAGGCAAAAGTAGCTACAGTAAATCAGAAATTTGCTAATACAAAAGTAGCCACAATAAATAAGAAGTTTACTAATGCAAAAGTTTATGTCATAGTAAACCAGAAGTTTACGAAGAGATAGCACATACCATGATAAACATGAAGTTTTCATTTGCCATTTTTAAATGAGCTATTTGACAATTCAGATAAGCATATAATGAAGAACTAGAAGATTCTTCAAGAATTATCCTATGTTGCTTGTTCTCATAATAAATTGATTATACCAGCTAAAGTTGGGATTAAAACCCCTAATTCTGAAATATACAAAAGGTGAATATGGGCCCATTCACCTATCATGTGAACCACTTATAGATGCATAAATGAGATGGTTACATGTGCGATTATTGTTAACCTGCAGTTTGGCATTTGAAACTGCTTTTCTCAGTTATGAGAATAATTTTTAAATTATTAAATCAAGATAGTTCATCTTGATGATGCTGGTTTATATCAAAGGTGGTTTAGCATTAAAGACCTCATATTAATGGTTAAACCATTGCTTATGAGAACAAAGCCTCATGTGTTGGTCTAAGATTTCTAAATTGCATATAGCAGCACTTGTATACATCAGACCAACAATATATGATAAGTCCTCCCCTCACAATTGGTTTAGGATCAGAAACCAAATATTTTTACTATCTAATAACTTTTGATATGTGGTATATGTTTAATTTCTGTACCACAATGCACAAAGATAGGTTTCCCAAAGAAGATTAGGGATATATGTTAGTTTTTCTAACATTTGGGGGATGGAATAAATAGATGGAAAATATGCTATATGAATCGAATTATCATTAATATGATCCTCACTTAGAAGATAATTCAAGTCAATAAATTCTAGAAGCATTTGCTGATCCGAAATCTAATATCATATTTCAGCTGCAAATGCTCCTATTAAAATTTAAAGTCCATGAAGGATAGAGTTTACTATACGCATGAAGTGTGGTAGACCAATCGGTTCCAAAGGTAACAATCCTTGAAAAATGATAAGGAGCTAATGATCAAAATGATCATAATGAGGAGAAATGAGCTCTGGAAGAGCCCACGACATAATATTTCATGAAACTCCAGAAGAAGTTCAGGTACCTGAAAATAAAGAAAGTGATAAGATATCAACAAGTTATGTCGCTTGCGGACCAATACAAAATGATCGTTGACAATATATTTGATATAATATAGTGCACAATACTATGAAATATTATGAGGATCGGACCAGTAGTCCAGACACCTGAAGATGTCATGCCATTTAAATGCGAGTCATAACCTATATGACTAATTTGATTAAATCTCTATAAAGATCCCTGAAGGATTTAAAATTCCTGAAGCATATAGTTCAAAGTCTCGAGAAATGCACTCGATCAGATTACAAAGGTCTTTGTACGATTTAAAGGAATCTGGGTGCACGTGGTATAATCGCCTCAGTGAATATTTGCTGAAAGAAGGTTACGTAAGTGATGTTATTTGTCCATACATTTTTATAATGAAAATGTCATCATAATTTATCATACTTGTTGTTTATGTTGATGACATAAATCTTGTTGGAACTCTAGAAGAGCTCCAAAAGGCAATTAAATATCTTAAGAAAGAATTTGAGATGAAAGATCTTGGAAAGACAAAACTTTGTCTTGGTAAGCAAATTGAACATTTAGCAGACGATATTTTTATCCATCAATCTGCCTATACAGAAAGGGTCTTAAAATGATTTTACATGGACAAAGCACACAGATTGAGTACACCAATGATTGTTCGATCACTTGAAGTGAATAAAGACCCGTTCCGACCTCCAGAAGAGGATGAGGAACTCTTTGGTCCTGAAACACCCTATCTCAGTGCAATTGGTGTACTTATGTTTCTTGCTAATGCTACATGACCTGACATAGCATTTTCTGTTAATTTACTAGCAAGATATAGCTCTTCTCCTACACGGAGATATTGGAACGGGATTACGCATATATTGCAATATTTAAAGGGAACTCTTGATATGGGTTTGTTTTATGCTAACAAAGGTAGTGCAGATCATGTTGGTTATGCGGATGCAGGCTATTTATCTGATCCCCATAAAGCTCAATCTCAAACCGGGGAATGCGTATGGTTGAGATCGGTGATTCATTTGAGAAAAATGTGGGTTGGAATGTGATAAAAGATCCACAATTTATACGAAGACAATGCTGCATGCATAGACCAATTGAAGGGAGTATTTATAAAAGGAGATAAAACAAAGCATATTTCACCAAAATTATTCTACACATATGAGCTTCAGAAAAATGGTGACATTAATGTGCAACAAATTCGTTCAAGTAACAATACGGCAGATTTGTTCACTAAATATTTGCCAACTTCGACTTTTGAGAAGATGGTATACATGATTGGGACGTAGAGAGACACAAATATTTGAAACAAGGTTTTCATCAAGGGGAGTGAAATACGCGTTGTACTCTTTTTCCCTTACTAAGGTTTTTCCTACAGGTTTTTCTTGAAAGGTTTGTAATGAGGCACCTAGAAATGCGTATTACTAAATATGTGTACTCTTTATCCTTCACTAGGATTTTTCCCACCGGGTATTTCCTTGTACGGTTTTAACGAGGCACATTATCTTTTAATGAACATCCAAGGAGGAGTGTTATGAAACTATTATATTGTGGATGTTCATTTATTACTCCGCTATAGATAATCTTCCTGAATAAGATTATACATTTAGTACTCTGTTGAAGTTTATCTACAAGTAGCTGATGCAGGCAGGTTGCAAGCAACTCAATGAAATGATTTGCAGCAACTTCTTATTAAACAGGCAGGTTGCAAGCAGCTCATGCAGGCAGCTGACAAGCAGCTGAAGAAAAGCCTCGCAGCTGCTTATTGAAAAGCCTCGTAGCTGCTTCCTTTCTTCTATAAATAGAGAAGTTTTCAGTTCATAATGGACAGACGTTTGAAGTTGATAATATATCAACATCTCTCTCTACTTCTCTTCAGTTTATTTACTTTACAATTGTTATTTTATAATACTTTTCTCCTTTTTATTTTTTTTAATTCTTGTTTTTACTTATTCAAGTTAAAATGCGTAATTTAAATAGATTCTCTTATATTTCAGACGAAATATCTCTCATTAAAAGAGTCAGGAAAAAAATAGTAAAATCATCTATTAGGTTTTGTACTTTGCAAAAAATCAGCGAATGAAGGCAATTTCGGCCAAAATTAAAGCGCGAGGAATGGATGGATAAAATTTGTAATGAAAGGTAAAGTGATTTTTACACAAAGTACAGAAGAATATTTGGACCTTTTATATTTTCTTTTAAAACTTATGAAACTAACTTTTAGTCGTATATTAAATTTATTACTATGACCGCGCAAAGCGCGGACAAGTACACTAGTTTAACAATAAATTCGGTCCTTTATGATATCAAATATAACAAATAAAAATATACTATCAATAAATTGTTCCTTAACGTTTAAAAAACTCTAAGGGTTTGTTGGTACTAAAAAGATAGTAGTATATGTTTTCTTGAAAAATAAGTAATCTCTTAATTTATTTTCTTGTGTTTGATAAGTAAGCAGAAAATATTATTCTAGGAGTATTGGGGGTAAGGGCAGGAGGGTGGGATGTTGTGAGGCGGAGAGGAGACAATCAGAGTGAAATGCCACTTGGGAAATTTGATTTTCTTACTCTCACTAGGGAAGTCATTTTTCGGTAGGAACTTATTTGCCTATAAAAAAACTAAAAAACAATTGGCTAATAAAATCGTAAAAAAATTGAAAAATATTTTCTTGAAAATGGCTTTCTCCATACCAAACACACTAAGTTTGTTATTGTTAGTATGTTTGTATTTGTAAAATAATCCTGGAGAAGGAAAAATAATGTATGTAGAAGAAACAGAATTTAATCCGAGCCCACTAAATTTACATTATTTTCTTAAGGAACTTAATCCCCTCCTAGTACCCGAGGTTGTGGATTATTTCCTCTCAGGATAGAACGGATTACACATTGATATAGTACTTTCGTCACGACTAAACCGATGGGCCATGACGAGTGCCCGAGTCCTACCTATTGAACACCCCTAAGAATGCGTCTAAGATATAAACATGAATTAAGGGTGGGTCATGAATAACATCTGTCAATAAACTGCGGAATTACGTGAATAACATACGTGAGGAAAATATGTCCAAATGACATATATACATATACATGCGGAGTACGGTAGGGCGAGCCGACAAGGCAGCTATAGATAACTATATATCCAAACTAGAAGCCGACAAGGCTGCTATAGAAAACTATATATCCAAGCTGGAAGCCGACAAGGCCACATACTGTCCAACTATACATAACTATCTACAGACCTCTAATAGAGTGTACAACTGTATAAAGGATAGGACTGGGCCGCGTCGTACCCATATCTACATACAAAAAAGCATACCAAAACTAATAACAGCTCTGGATCAAGTGGAGCACACCAACTCTCACTGATCAAGGATACTAACAAGGGGGACCGTCAGCCTGTCTACCTGCACCTGCGGGCATGAAACGCAGGCCCCGAAAAATAGGGGCGTCAGTACAAATAATGTACTGAGTATGTAAGGCATGAAAATCAGTACATAAAAGACACAAAGGAAACGTGGAGTAAAGAATTCCACCTGTAAGTCTAATTGACTTTGTGAATCCCGAAAAATGTATAATGTCATGCATGTTCATATAAATGTTGTATCATGCATAGGTATAGGTGTACATAACATCATCAAGCCTCTGAGGGCATACCATCATATCATCTCGGCCTCTGTGGGCGAAATCATCAACGTATACCAACTGATCAGGTGGTGGTGCGTATATAACGCCGTAACCTTTTCCCATATCCCATATACATATAATATACGCGTACATAACGCCATCTGGTCATGGATCAATCTACATGTATAAATGAATGAAATGCATAAGAAATACGTTAATAAGATATCTCGAAATGTCATAACATCAATATGTCTTCGGATAAACTTTATCAACTACGTATTTTTCTGAGACCCATGAACAGAAGATATAATAAGTCACATGGGAAATCAAGAACATAGGCACCCCTCATGCTTATATGAATAGAGTCATTTATGAAAGTTGTGCATTTGCTCGTTTCGTTTGTATCGTATGGATCATGCCAAAAGGAAAGAAGGGATAGCCTTAACATACCTGAGTCGATTCTCTTAACAATCCCTCTAACCCATGTCTTTTGCGAAAAATACGTAACGGCAGATCGAAGTAGGGAATCCGTATGATATAATAAAGATTGTACTGCTCTCTTAGAATTGCATCTCACGCTGCTGTAGAATTTCATATGAATTCATTTGAGAATTCATTCGTTGCTTAGCGCATACACCGCCCCTTAATGATGTAGGAAAATGTCTTAAAATTTTAGGTTGTGGGCCCCACTTTTGTGGCTTAGTTTTGCCCAAAGATCCCTTAAATAGGCCATATAGTCTAACGAACTAAGAGTCACTATTACCTAAGCCCTTTGATGCCATGTTGAGGTGTAACGATCCGACCGGTTGTTTTAAGAATTTACGCCCCGATCCCCTATTAACTGCATTCCCCGTGTTTGTTTCTGCTATTGTGAGTTGCCGGGAGGATTTATTTGGAGTTTCGAAGAGTTTTGGGACACTTAATCCCTAAATGAGAGCTTAAGTTTTGGAATTTGGACCGTAGTCGGAACAGTGTAAAGACGGCCTCGGAATGGAATTCCACTGGTTCCGTTAGCTCCGTTGGGTGATTTCTGGTTCAGGAGCGTGTTCGGATTGTGTTTTGAAGGTCCGTAGCTTATTTAGGCTTGAAATGCCGAAAGTTGATTTTTTGAAGTTTCCCGTTTGATAGTGAGATTTTGATATCGGAGTCAGAATGGAATTCCGGAAGTTGGAGTAGCTCCGTAGTGTTGAATTTGACATATGTGCAAAATTTATCGTCATTCGGACGAGGTTTGATAGACTTTTTGATCGAAAGCATAATTCAGAAGTTTTTTGAAGTTCTTAGGCTTGAATCCGATGTTAAATTGGTGTTTTGATGTTGTTTTAAGCGTTCTGAAGGTTAGAGCAAGTTTGAATGATGTTTTAGGATTGGTTGGCATGTTTGGTTGAGGTCCCGGGGGCCTCGGGCGAGTTTCGGATGCGTAACAGAAGTTGAATAGGACTTAGGAAGAATCTGAGTTTGCTGGACCTATCATAACCGCACCTGCGTGTGTGGGACCGCAGGTGCGGTGCCGCAGAAGCGGCTAGGTGATCGCAAAAGCAAAATTTGTCTAAGGCTCCAGGACCGCAGGTGCGGCTGGGTGATCGCAAATGTGGAGCCGCAGATGCAGCCAAGTGAATTTCGCACCTGCGATGCCTTTTCCGCAGGTGCGGGACCGCAGGTGCTCTCCCTTGACCGCAGATGCGGTAATCGCTGGGTAGAAATATGAAATTTCGAGGGTTGAGTTCATAACTTGAAAAAATTAATTTGGAGCTCGGGGTAGGGCGATTCTGTGGGGTTATTGAAGAGAAGATCATTGGGTAACAATTCCTTATCCCTTTCTAGTTGTATTCCATTAATCTATTGTTAGTTTTATCGTTTAATTTCGGATTTGAGATGAAAATTGAGGAAAATTTTGGAGAAAGTTCTTAGACCTAAATTTCGAGTTTTGATTGGGAATTTGACATTGGATTTGGATAATTTTGGTATGGTTAGACTCGCGAGAGTATGAGGATTTTGAAAATGTAAATATTACCCGATTCCGAGATGTGGGCCCGGAGGGTGTTTTGGTTATTTTACCTAATTTCGCATATTAGCTTAGAATTTATTTGTAGAATCAGTTACTTGAAGTGTTATTTACATTATGCAATTGAATTAAATAGATTTGGGCCATTTGGAGTCGAGTACTCGTGGCAAGAATGTGGTTTCAGGTTGATTTTGAGCCGGTTCGAGGTAAGTGGCTTGTCTAACCTTGTGTGGGGGAAACTCCCCTTAGGATTTGGTTTGTTGATAATTGAAATGCCTTGTACGTGAGGTGACGAGTGCGTACTTGTGCTAATTATTGAAAATCCGTTTTCTTTAAGTAACTATAAATGTGATTTCCTTCTTCTTGTTCATACAGTGTGTAATTTAAGCCTGCTATTAGCCTAGGGAAGCATGTTTAGTTGACTTAATTGCTTTACTTGCTCAAAGTGCCTTATTTGGATTATGTGCAGCATGCTAGGCTAAAAATACCTGTTTTACTTTGGCATGGAGATTTGAATTGAATTGAGTATTCTTTTGTGCTGTTGCTGTGTGCTTACTTTGGGACTACAGGACAGTATCTCGGGAGATCCCCCTGTATGTTTACTTTGGGACTACGGAATTGTATTTCGTGAGATCCCCCTGCACTTTTATATTGGAACTACGGTACTGCACCCGGTAGATTCCCCAGTACTGGATATTTACATTTGGGACTACGGATCGAGACTCCAGTAGATCCCCGCGCATTATGAGTTGGACTACGGGACTACACCTGGGAGATCCACTGGATATTTATATTTGGGGACTACAGGACGGTATCCTAGGAGATCCCCCGGTTGTTATCTATGCGTTGAGCTGTATTTATTTTCGTGATTACTTTGCCTTTGTTAAAGTTGCTGTTGTTCTTCTGTCATGTGTTGCTTTTTACTGTTGCACTTAAGTATACTGTCTTATTCTACACTGTTATATCTTGTATTTCCTTTAACCTCAGTAGGGCCCTGACCTTCCTCGTTACTACCCGACCGAGGTTAGGATTGGCACTTACTGAGTACCGTTGTGGTGTACTCATGCCCTTCCTGCGCATATTTTTCATGTGCAGATCCAGGTACTTCCACTCAGTCTTATCACGCTTGAGGCAAGGCGCTTTGTAGAGACTCCGAGGTATATCTTCCGCGTCCGCAGACCGAAGAGTCCCTTTCTATTCTCAGTACTAGTATATCCCTTTCTGTATTTCCCTTGTTGGTAGACATTTCTGGAGTTAGAGCTTATTATGTAATCTTTTAGCTTGTGATTCATGGGGTTCCGGATTTTGGGAGTGTTAGATTGAGATTCTTGTACTGTTATATGCCAGACGGCATCTTAAACACTGTTCAACTTTATTATCTCGGTTCTTAATTACTTTCTTTCTGCAATTGTTTCTTTCTCCGCATTTGTTAGGCTTACCTAGTCGTAGAGACTAGGTGCCGTCACGATAGTTCACGGAGGGCGAACTGGGGTCATGACAAGTTGGTATCAGAGCTCTAGGTTCATAGGAGTCATGAATCACACACCGGTTTATTAGAGTCTCGCGGATCGGTACGGAGACGTATGTACTTATCTACGAGAGGCTATGTAACTGTTAGGAAAGTTCCACTTCATTTGATTTCCTTGTCGTGCGAGATTTTTGATATCACAATTCTAAACCTCTATCTTCTATTCTCTCACAGATGGTGAGGACGCGTGCTACCCGAGATGATCAGGTACCCGCACCCCGTACTGGAGCCATCAGAGGCCAGGGCCGGGGTAGAAGCCGAGGACGCGCATGTGGTGCAGCCAGAGCACCCGCACGAGCTGCCACCGAGGTGCCACCAGCAGTTCTAGCCGGAGTCCAAACACCTTATACGTCTACTACTACTACTCCAGCACTCCAGGAGACTTTGGCGCAGTTTATGACTATGTACACTACTCTAGCTCAGGCAGGGTTGCTTCCCCTTGCTGCAGCTATATCCCAGGTCGGGGGAGGAGCACAGACTCCCGCCGCCCGCACTCCTGAGCAGCGAGTGTATGTTGATCAGGTCCCAGAGATTATTCCTGTACAGCCGGTAGCCCCAGCTCAGCCCGAGGAGAGGGCAGTAGCTTCAGAGGAGGAGCAGAAGAGGCTTGAGAGGTTCAAGAAGTATCAGCCTCCTACATTCAGCGGGCTAGCCTCAGATGATGCTCTTGGATTTCTTGAGGAGTGCTACTGTATCCTCCGTACCATGGGTATATCAGGATCGAGTGGGGTTTCCTTCACTACCTTCCAGCTTCGAGGAGCCGCCTATCAGTGGTGGCGTACTTATGAGTTAGACAGTCTGGATGAGGCAGCTTCCCTGACTTGGGCTTAATTTTCAGATATGTTCACGAGAGAGTATGTTCCCCAGAGTCTCAGGGATGCTTGGCGCGCAGAGTTTGAGCGTTTGTGCCAGGGTACTATGACTGTCTCGGAGTATGCTGTCCGTTTCACCGACTTGGCCAGACATGTACCAGCTTTGGTTTCTACTGTTCACGAGAAGGTTCGTTGGTTTATTGAGGGGCTTATTCCCAGCATCAGGTCTAGCATGGCTCGTGAGTTGGAGATGGATATTTCTTATCAGCAGGTGGTGAGCATTGCTAGGAGGATTGAGGGTATGCATGCTAGGGATAGAGAGGAGAGGGAGGCCAAGAGGTATCGAGAGTCGGGCCATTATTCTGGTGCCCGTGCCCCAGATGCAGGCCGTCATGGTAGGGGTTATATGAGTCGCCCTGTTCATTCAGCTCTTCCAGCAGCCAGTGGTATTCCAGCTCCTCCCAGACCTCAGGAGCCTTATTATGCGCCACCAGTATCTAGTGCGCCTCCTGCACGGGGTGCTTCCAGTGGTCAGTCCAGCAGACCTGGCCCAAGCCAGTCACAGCTACCACGTCCTCCCAGAGCTTGTTTTGAGTGTGGTGACACACGCCATATTGTGAGGGATTGCCCCAGACTTAGGAGGGGTGTACCTCCACAGACTTCTCAGCCACAGCATGCCCCGCAGAGTTCTCAGGCTATGATCACAGCACCAGTTGCTACCCCACCTTCTCAGCCAGCTAGAGGTGGAGGTCGGGGAGGTAGTGGCCGCCTTCGAGGGGAAGGCCAGGCCAGATACTATGCCCTTCCTGCCCGTACTGAGGCTGTCGCCTCCGATTCTGTCATCACAGGTATGTTGATACCCAATTTTTCCCTATATATTTTCAAAATAATATATGCATGCATATATAAGCATGCCAAAGGATTTTAGTATTTTTTCCCAACTTTTTAAAGATTTTTAAAATCAATTTATTGTCCATTTTTAGCAGTACAAAATCAGTAATTATTCCCAAAATCATTAATTTTGGTGAATAATTTATTTCATTCCCATGTTTTACAAAATATAGTTAAGGTAATTTTTTATACATTTTTTACAAATTTATTTGGTATTTCAAAGCTAAATTGCATATAATTGCAATTCTAGCCTATTTTAAGTTTAATAGCATTTTAATTATAAAAATTGGTTCCAATATTTTTAAATTAATATTTATGTGTTATTAACTGACTCAGTACTTTTAATTTGCTTTTAAAATCATTTTACTATTTTTTTTTATAAAATAAAAGGGGAAAGTGGCTATTTAACATTTAGCCTCATTTCGTTGCAATCACAGCCTATTTACATTTCAATTTTAGCCATCAATTGACCCAATCCTAACCCCCAATTGGACCGGCCCAATTTCAATTTTACCCAGCCCCTTAACCCGTTTATTTAACCCGCCCGACCTTTCTTTCAATCCAGGCTGTTGATCATTTTGATCAACGGCCAGGATCGTCCCTTGCTATTTTTAATTTCCCTACCCTAACCTAATCCCCCCATTTCGTTTGGTCCGCCACCTTTGAATACTCTCCTCTCTCAAAACACTCTCGAAGGTTCTCCAGAACCCTAGTCGTCTTTAACCCTTTTTCCACCGTACTTGCGCCGGAATCCATGGCTTTTCAGGCCATGGATGGTCTGTACTCACCCCCCTCCACCATTAAACCATGGGTGTTCGAAGTGTTGAGGTCTGACCTCGATGGTTCTCTTTCAGATCTTCTCAGATCCATGGCTTTGAGGCTTCTCTGGCCTCGCTCCGGCGTATCCAAGCATCAGGAGCCTATTTCTGACCTCTCCGACTCAAGATCGGGCTTTCTTCCAAGCCCTTCTCATTTCTAGGGTTTCTCCGAAACCCTAAGCTATTCGAGGTTTTTCTCTGTTTGTTTTCTTAGATCTATGCTATATCCGTGTTTTATTGGATTTTTTAAGGTGTTTTCCCCAATCTTTTCTTTCAAAATTATTTCTCTTCGATTTAGGGTTTCTGAAAGGATTCAAAACGTCTTTCTGATTCTTTCTTTTCTTTATGTGTGTTTGCCTATACTATGTTTTACCACGCATGTGTTGTTCTTCTGCTTTTCTTTCTACTATGCATGACCCTCCTGTACTTTATATTCTACTGTGCCTTTAGACTAGGCTCGAATGTCAATCTTTGTTATGTTTTCTATCTGTTCTTTGCTATACTTTTCAGTGTTCTTCTACTGTATGTGTTTCCTACTGAGTTCTTAAGTTTGTTTGCCTTTAGTGAACTTCTGTTTGAGTTCTAAACATGCTTCCTTTACTATTTCTTAAGTTTATATCACTTCTTCTCTCTTATGAACTTGCTTGAGTTCCGAGCTTTTCTCAAACATGTTTTTTATGCTTTCAAACCTGCTGATGTTCTAAACGTCAATACCACATAAGAGGGGGGGGGGGGTGATTTGTGTGGTACCCAATTTTTCTCTTAAACTGCAACTACTACTGTTGCGGAATAATAAATACAAAAAATAAAGAACACAGAGATTTTACGTGAAAAACACCCGGCTCAAAAGGTGAAAAAACCACGACCTACTACTCAGTAGGATTTTCCCCAACACTTCACTAAATCACTGAGCCAAAACAGCATTTACAAAACTCTTTGTAAACCTAAGGATTACCTCTAATCCCGTTGTAGCAACAAGCCTCTAACTGTTGCGACAACTTCAAGTTAACTCTAACTTGAATACTCAAAATACCTATTACAATTGCTTCTAGATAAAGCTGAAAGGTACAATATGAAAACACCTACTACAATTGAACTAGAAATAAAGAAAGATACATAAAACTCTTTATGGAGATGTTTCTTCAATCTGGTTCATGTAGCTTCAGGTTTGCACACTTGAATCACACACGAACTGCTTGCAAAAAGCCTTGCTATTTTGCTCTCAATTCACGTTTAACTTCTGCGTTTTTGTGCAACACTTTAATGTGAGAACATCCTGCAATTTATAGAGTTAGTAGATGAAGAAATAACTAGAGTTCTGATGCAACTCTTCCTTGGTGGAAGAGTTCTAGTTGATTTTAACTTCTAACTCCTTCCCTATCTTGGATGGTGTTCTCTTTCATTAAGGACTCCTTCTCCTTATCAATTATGCAACCTTTTCGATCAGGGGATATTAAATACACCAAGTTAAGCTTATCTCCTTCACCTGCAACCCACATGCTCGAATCTGCCCGTTTTTGTGCACCTGAGTGATGGACCTGGTTCATCTTGAGTTCCTTTGTCAGTCTTCAAAACTAACTTTACTTGGGCCAACAAATTTCCCCTTTTTGATGATGACAAACTCTATGCTTTTCATAAGCTCAGGCCTGTTTCAACTCAGCTCAACATCAACACAATGTTAGAAACATTTTTCCTTTTTATCACTTATCATCAAGAACCAGGTACGTTAGGTTATAGCCATCACTGTTCAAAGTGTAAACATCACTTGTTTAAAGCAAAACCTTTTTCCCCCTTTTGGCATCATCGAAAAGTTTCATAAAAATGTGAGATAACCAGATTTTAAAACATACTCATGGCCACTGGGGCTACTTCAAATGCAATCATGATTTAATCATCATAGATCAAGCTAAGAATTTAAACCATCAAAGAAATATAAACAAATAGTTAGAGCAAAAACAGTGAATTTCATTGATGATTGATAAGATTCTACCACAAAGCATAAGAAGAAATAAAAATACTGAAAACATGAGCAAAAGAAACAAAAAGTCTCGAATTAGGTCACTGGTTGATCTACACTAGGCTAGGATTTAAGGTTTGGAAGAGGTAGGGGCTGGGTTATTTGCTTGGAGAAGTTTCAGCATGTCTTGAAGAATTTCATTATTCTTCTCCTTTTCCCTTGCAAGTTCATCTCTGAGAACATCTCTCTCAGATTGTACCTCAACCAATCGTGTCTTCAGCCTTGTTATCTCAGCATTCTTTGCCTCACTCTCCTGTAATAGAGCTCTGACCTTGCTATTGATAGGTGTCCTTTTAGATGAACCAGGTTCATTAGGAATGACATTGACTTCATAATCGCAAGCAAGAAAAGTATTAACCCCGAAATGATCCTTGCTTGTACCTTGAAATGTACAAGCACAGTTGTGAGAATGAAACCATAGGGAATGGCATGAGTTTTGGTGCCATTGATAACCCTATCAGTAGGTCCAAGAGGGTTTCCTGTTCAGATGGAACAGGTTCATCTATATTTTTCCCAAGTTGAACCAACCCCTCAGCAGCTTCGCCAGACCCAC
This sequence comes from Nicotiana attenuata, assembly GCF_001879085.1. Lineage (NCBI taxonomy): Eukaryota > Viridiplantae > Streptophyta > Magnoliopsida > Solanales > Solanaceae > Nicotiana > Nicotiana attenuata. Next base: position 155,978 of record NW_017670728.1, on the reverse strand, counting down.
TTCCCCCTGTTTTGCTCACACTCTCTTCTATTTCAGTAAATTCCTCTCCCCAAGCAACCATTGCACCAGTTTCTTTTGTTAGACCAACATGAGTGGGTGAAGAATCAACCACTCTTGTACCCTTTCCCCTCACAGTACTCCTAGCACCCTTGCTCTCTTTTTCTTTTCCCTTTTTATTTTTACCACCAACTTCTCCAGATTCTGTAGTCTCAACACCTTCTATAGATCCTACCAGTACAAATCTATTCTCCGAATTTGCAAAAACTTCAGAAATTGTCTCAAGAGTAATTTTAGAATCAGAAGATACCTGTTCAATTTCGGAAGAACTAATCTCTTCCCCCTTAGTAACAGACTTAAATGAATCTTCAGATTTCTAGGATTCTTCTTCCCTACATGCTTTCAATTGCTTGTTTATTTTTTTGATCTACTCTCCTTCAGTGACAATCTTACGAGTCAACATCTTTACTCTACTCTTCTTAGAGATTGGTGTGGTTGAAGGTGTGGAAGTGGTTTCCTGTGGTGGTGATGAAGGATTTTCAGAGGTGTTCGACATATCTGGGCTAGGGTATGGAAGAGAAGAGAATTAGATTGTGTTTGGAAGATGAAAGAAGAATGAGAGTTTTTAACCGCTTGAGAGAGATGAAGTAAGGAATACACTAAAGCTGATCAATATACAGGGGAATAATTGATGGGGTAACTACAACTTTTCAGACTCTTAGAAGTTTTAATCAAACTGAAATTCAGCTTTGAAGAGACATTGGAGTGTACCCTAGAATCTAGGTACTTCCATTCGGTTGGGACTCTTTTAAACGGGACTGGTTCACTTGTAACGGATAAGTCCAAAAGGAGTTTGGTATTTGGTAGGACTCTGCTCATGATCCAAATATAGTTATTTCAAATTATGCAGAGTGTAGAAAACATACCGTGTTATCTTGATGAACCAGGTTCTTCACTGATAATTCTCTTGTGTGAGTCTAAATTTGCCAAAATAGAGAAAATATCATTAGAGATTAATGAGTCATTTTAACACATGGCACAAGAGTATACTATGTAAAGTATGAGACTGAGCAAGATTTAATCTACTTATACACAATTCACAGACTTTCTAACCAAAAAAAAATATTCATTTTTTTCGTTTAACCTTGAACTGGTCCTTTTAGGTGATCTTAATCATCCCTAATTCCAACCTGTTCCTCTCAAAGTGATCTCTACTTAAGGCTTTTGTGAAGATGTCAGCAATTTGCTTGTTAGTAGCACAAAACTCCATAGTGATCAAGCTTTTCTCATAGTTGTCCCACAAAAATGGTGCTTAACAACTATGTGCTTAGTTCTCTTATGATGAATCGGGTTCTTTGTCATACTAATAGCACTAGTGTTATCACAAAAAAATAGGGATGCAACCAACATCAATACCAAAGTCAATAATGTTATTAGATCCACAACAATTGAGCACAACATGAAGCAGCAGCAACATACTCAGCTTCAGCAGTAGATAAGGCCATTGAATTTTGCTTTTTGGTAGCCCATGACACAAGACATGAACCAAGGAAGTGTGCCATACCTGAGGTGCTCTTCCTATCCACAAGGAAACCTGCATAATCAGTGTCAGTATATCCCACTAGATTAAAATTACTACCTTTTGGATACCAAAGGCAAAGGTCAGTGGTGCCTTTCAAGTATCTCAATATTCTCTTTACATTAGTCAAGTGGGACTCCTTTGAATTTGCCTGAAATTGAGCACAAAGACCTACACTGCACACAATGTCAGGTCTGCTAGTAGTAAGATACAAAAGAGAACCAATCATTCCCCTATACAACTTCTGATCAACAGATGAACCAGGTTCATCTATATCCAATTTCGTGGATGTTGCAATAGGAGTGTCAATTTCTTTGGATGTTCCTTCCTGGTTTTGTTACTGAGGAATAGGTTCATGGACAGGTTCCCTCGAGGTTTGAGGATCAGTTCCTCTCTAGTCAGTTCCCCCTGTCATGTTGCCCTGGGTAGAAGGACCTGTTCCATCACCTGTTCCTTCCTGTGATGCATCTTCAGGCTGGACTGTGGTTTCACCATTTGAATTTCTTATCAGCCCAATCTCTTCATTATCTTTCTCCTGCTTCTCAGAAAGAATGTTAGTTTTTTTATAAAAAATAACATATACATTTTTTCTACACACATAGTTCTTTTACTGTATATCTTATAAGCTTTACTATGTGAAGAATATCCCAAGAATACTCCCTCATCACTTCTGGGATCATACTTACCTAGGGAGTCTTTGCCATTATTGTGCACAAAGCACTTGCATATAAATGCCCTAAGATGGGATATATTTAGCTTTCTCCCTTTAAGTGACTCATAGGGAATCTTCTTAACAAGAGGTCTAGTCATGCAACTATTTATGATGTAGCATGCAAAAATTCAGCAAACTTAGCATTTTCAAATTCAGTTCCATGATAGACCTAATTGATGCAAATTGATTACCTAGTTGTTTCTGAGTTTTTCTAACAAAAGAAGTAAACATGTCAAATGCTTCATCTTTAGATGTTAAAAACAATGTCCAAGTAAACCTAGAGTAATCATCAACAAGCACCATCACATGTCTTTTACCACCTCTGCTTAATATTCTCATTGGACCACAGAGATCCATATGGACCAGTTCCATCGTTCTGGTGGTACTTACCACTTTCTTGCATTTAAAAGAGGATCTTACCTGCTTCCCCCTTGCACAAGCCTCACAAACTTTGTTTTCCTTGAACTTGATGTTAGGCAGCCCTATCACCAGGTCCTTGGAGACTAATTTGTTGAGTTGACTCAGATTTGCATGTCCAAGTCTCTTGTGCTAAAGGATGGGATCATTGTCCAACACACTTAAGCAAGTGAGTTCATTTTCTGAAAGTGTGGACAAATCTATAATGCATGTATTGTTTACTCTTTTTCCCTGCAAAACAATCTTGTCAGTGGTAATATTAATCACAAAATATTTGGTAGTGGTGAATGCTACCAAGTTACCTTTATCACATAATTGTGATACACTGATTAGACTTTACTTTAGGCCATCTATCAAGTAGACATTCTCAATAGAGTGATAAACAGTCTTACCTACCTTTTCAACCCCAATGATCTCACCTTTCTTCCCATTTCCAAAGGAGACATTACCTCCTTTGAGAGGAACTGGTTCTTGCTTCCTCTCATATGCTTTGAACAGCCACTATCCATGTACCATATTTGGCTGCTCCCCTTCACTTGGACCCGTGAAAGGAAATCAGGGGTTAGTCTTAGGAACCCAAACTAGTTTGGGTCCCTTTCTATAGGCAAAAGGGTGAATCAGATTCTTTTTAGCCCAACCTGGCAGCCTATTTTTCCCTTGAACAAATTCTTTATTCTTTTGACTAGCCTTTTCTTTTGCAATACATTCACTTTTATAGTGACCAGTTTTACCACAATGTGTGCAAATTTTGTTCTCAGGAAGTGTGAGGTACTTGCTTTTGGGATCCGACTTAGGTGCAGGGGTCCCGTAGCCAAGTCCTCTCTTATTGCTACTATGGTGTTCATGTAGCCATGAAAGTGCATCGGAGGACCTATTCCATTTAAAGGTTCTATCTAGCTCGTGCTTAACCTTGTTTAGATCCTCCTTAAGGATTCTTATTTGCCCATCTCTTTTGTACAACTCATCTTTAATTTTTCCTACATTTTCTTCTAAAGTGAGTTGTGTGTGATCGGATTTCTTTTTACCCGTTCCTAATTTCAGTTTTAGATTTTCAGATTTAGCTCTAGGACTGTGGTGTTAAATTCATGAACCTGGTTCTTTAACTTAGCATTTTTACTATCACTTTCACTAGCCCTAAGTTCCAGATTTTTGCACTTAGCTTTCAAAATCACACACTCCTTAGACAGCTGTTTGTTTTCATTGTTTAGATCCTCAGATTCATCAATGAAATCCAGGAGTAACTCACATAGCCTTTCTTTAGACAAAAATTTAATCTTGTCTTTGAGATGAATTATACTTACCTCAGATTCCTCATCGGATTCTCCAATTGCCATAAGTGCTTGTTCATCTCCATCTTCATCCTCTGAGTCCTCATCTGAGATTTCTCCCCAAGAAGCAACCATAGCCTTTGTTGATCCTTTGTTCTTCTTGGGATGAACCTGTTCCTTCTTCCTGTTCCTTCGTTCAACTCTTTCCTTCTTCCATTCAATTTTCCATTGAGGGCAGTTTTTGATGTGGTGATCAGTCTTCCCACACTTGTAACACCCCTCATTGGTTTGTTTTTCAGGAACCCTTGGTTTGATGTAGCTTCCACTTCTTGAAGGACCATTTCCTCTCATTAGGTACTTCTTGAAGTCCTTTGTGATCATGGTCATTTCATCCTCCTCTAGCAGCACCTTCAGTGATTCTGAATGTCAGGCTCCTTTCCTTCTTGGGTGCATCCATCTTCATGGTTTGCCTTCTAAGTTCATAGGCAGTGAGATTTCCAATTAGCTCATCCAACTTGAGAGTGACAATGTTCTTTGATTCTTGAATAGCTGTGATTTTGCTTTCCCAAGAGATTGGCAGTACCCTTGTCAAAATCCTCTCAACTTTGTCTTCTTCAAGAATAACCCTTCCAAGAGACTTTAAGTTCATTTGTCAGTGTGGTGAACCTTGTATACATCTCTTGGATGGTTTCTCCTTCCTTCATGGTGAAGCTCTCATATTGAGAATACAACAGTGTTCCTCTGGACCTCTTTACTTGAGGTGTTCCTTCATTTGCAACTTGCAAAGTATCCCAGATTTCCTTAGCAGTGGTACAACTTTGAATTCTACTGTACTCATCTAGACCAAGTCCACACACAAGCCATTTCTTGGCCTTAGCATTTTTCTCCCATTTTCTTAAATCCTCAGCAGTGCAGTCAGCTCTAGTTTTTGGCACATCCACTCCTTCAACATTCTTCTTTGTAGTTGCTAGAGGTACCATCAGTGACTATGTCCCAGAGTTCATAGTCTTCTCCTNCAGTAGAGGGGTCAGTCATCAACTTCAACGCCAGTTGCTCCACCACCACCCGCCCAGCCAGCTAGGGGTGGGGATCAGTCAGCCAGGGGTCGCCCTAGAGGGGGAGGTCGATCAGGGGGCGGTCAGGCCCGCTTTTATGCTCTTCCAGGCAGACCCGATGCCATTGCTTCCGATGTTGTCATTACAGGTATTATTTCAGTCTGCCACAGAGATGCCTCTATATTATTTGATCCCGGTTCCACCTATTCTTATGTGTCATCATACTTTGCTCGCTATTTGGGTACTCCTCGTGAGTTTCTTGCTATACCTGTTCATGTATCTACCCCGGTGGGTGATACTGTTGTTGTAGATCGTGTGTACCGGTCATATGTGGTGACTATTGGGGGTTTGGAGACCCGGGTTGATCTTTTATTATTGAGTATGGTGGATTTCGATGTCATTCTGGGCATGGATTGGCTATCTCCGTGTCGCGCTATTCTAGATTATCATGCTAAGACAGTCACATTGGATGTACCGGGTGTGCCACGGATTGAGTGGCGAGGTGTGACAGATTACGTTCCTAGTAGAGTGATCTCTTTCATGAAGGCCCAGCGTATGGTTGGGAAGGGTTGTCTTTCGTATCTTGCCTTTGTGAGGGATGTCGGAGCTGGGACTCCCAGTATTGATTTTGTCCCAGTTGTGAGGGATTTCCCTGATGTATTTCCTGCAGACCTGCCGGGCTTGCCACCGGACAGGGATATTGATTTTGGTATTGACCTGGTGCCGGGCACTCAGCCCATTTCTATTCCGCCGTATCGTATGGCACAAGCGGAGTTGAAGGAGTTAAAGGAGCAGCTTCAGGAACTCCTTGATAAGGGGTTCATTCGGCCTAGTGTGTCACCTTGGGGTGCGCCGGTTCTGTTTGTGAAGAAAAAGGATGGCACTATGAGAATGTGCATTGATTATAGGCAATTGAACAAGGTAACAATTAAGAACAAGTATCCTTTGCCTCGCATTGATGACTTATTCTACCAGCTTTAGGGAGCGAGGGTATTCTCCAAGATTGATCTCTGTTTGGGTTATCACCAGTTGAAGATTAGGGATTCAGATATTAATAAGACGGCCTTCAGGACCAGATATGATCACTATGAGTTCCCGGTTATGTCTTTTGGGCTGACCAATGCCCCAGCAGCGTTCAAGCATTTGATGAACAACATGTTCCGGCCTTATCTTGACTCATTTGTCATAGTTTTCATTGATGATATTCTGGTATATTCACGTAGTCAGGAGGAGCACGCGGAGCATTTGAGGGTTGTGTTGCAGAGATTGGGGGAGGAGAAGCTTTATGCAAAATTCTCCAGGTGTGAGTTTTGGCTGATTTCAGTGGCATTCTTGGGGCACGTGGTGTCCAGTGAGGGTATTCAGGTTGATCCAAAGAAGATAGAGGCGGTTCAGAGTTGGCCCAGACCGTCCTCAGCCACAGAGATCTGCAGTTTTCTTGGTTTGGCAGGCTATTATCGCCGGTTCGTTCAGGGATTCTCATCTATCGCGTCGCCCTTGACCAAGTTGACTCAAAAGGGTGTTTCATTCGTATGGTCGGACGAGTGTGAGGAGAGCTTTCAAAAGCTCAAGACAGCCTTGACCACACTCCAGTGTTGATTTTTCCATCAGCTTCAGGTTCATATACTGTGTATTGTGATGCTTCGAGAGTAGGGATTGGTTGTGTGTTGATGCAGGAGGGTAGAGTTATTGCTTATGCTTCTCGTCAGTTGAAGCCCCATGAGAAGAACTACCCCGTCCATGATTTGGAGTTGGCTGCCATAGTTCACGCATTGAAGATTTGGAGGCACTACTTGTATGGCGTATCTTGTGAGGTATTCACTGATCATCGCAGTCTTCAACATTTTTTCAAGCAAAAGGATCTTAATTTGAGGCAGCGGAGATGGTTGGAGTTGCTTAAGGATTATGACATCACTATATTGTACCATCCGGGAAAGGCCAACGTGGTGGCTGATGCTTTGAGCCAAAAGGCAGTGAGTATGGGGAGTTTGGCATATATTCCAGTTGGGGAGAGACCTCTTGCGCTTGATGTTCAGGCCTTGGCCAATCAGTTCGTGAGGTTGGATATTTCGGAGCCCAGTAGAGTATTGGCTAGTGTGATTTCTCGGTCTTCCCTATATGAGCGCATTAGAGAGCGCCAGTATGATGACCCACATTTGCTTGTCCATAAGGACAGAGTTGAGTATGATGATGCCAGAGATGTGATTTCGGTGATGATAGGGTGTTGAGGATGCAGGGCCGGATATGTGTGCCCAATGTAGATGGGCTTCGGGAGTTCATTCTGGAGGAGGCCCATAGCTCACGGTATTCTATTCATCCAGGAGCCGCGAAGATGTATTAGGATCTGAGACAACACTATTGGTGGAGAAGGATGAAGAAAGACATTGTGGGATTTGTAGCTCGGTGTCTCAATTGTCAGCAGGTGAAATATGAACATCAGAGACCGGGTGTCTTGCTTTAGCGAATGGATATTCCAGAGTGGAAGTGGGAGCGGATCACTATGGACTTTGTAGTTGGGCTCCCACGGACTTTGAAGAAGTTCGATGCTATTTGGGTGATTGTGGATTGGCTGACCAAGTCCGCGCACTTCATACCTATCTGCACTACTTATTCTTCAGAGCGGTTGGCAGAGATATGTATCCGGGAGATTGTTCGGTTGCATGGTGTCCCCGTTTCCATCATTTCAGATCGGGGCACTCAGTTTACTTCACAGTTTTAGAAGTCTGTACAGCGAGAGTTGGGTACTCAGGTAGAGTTGAGCACTGCTTTTCACCCTCAGACGGACGGACAGTCCAAGCGCACTATTCAGATATTGGAGGATATGTTACGCGCTTGTGTTATTGATTTCGGAGGGTCATGGGATCAGTTCCTACCGCTCACGGAGTTTGCTTATAATAACAGCTACCAGTCAAGTATTCAGATGGCTCCATGATGTTCTACACGTCAATACCACACAAGAAGGGGGGGTGATTTGTGTGGTACCTAATTTTCGCACTAGAAGAACCTGGTTCTTCTAGATGTACTTACTATGACTGTTTGCGGAATTAAGAGTGCATAAAATAAAGAACATAGAGATTTTTTACGTGGAAAAACACCTGGCTCAAAAGGTAAAAAAACCACGACCTACTATTCAGTAGGATTTCCCCAAACTTCCACTAAAATCACTGAGCCAAAATAGCATTTACAAAATTCTTGTATACCTAAGGATTAACTCTAATCCCATTATGGCAACCAGCCTCTAACTGCTTCGACAACTTCAAGTTAACTCTAACTTGAATACTCAATATACCTATTACAATTGCTTCTAGATAAAGCTGAAAGGTACAATATGAAACACCTACTACAATTGAACTAGAAATAAAGAAAGACACATAAAACTCTTTATGGGGCTGGTTCTTCAATCTGGTTCATGTAGCTTCTGGTTTGCGCACTTGAATCACACACGAACTGCTTGCAAAAAGCCTTGCTATTTTGCTCCCAATTCACGTTTAACTTCTGCATTTTTGTGCAACACTTTAATGTGAGAACATCCTGCAATTTATAGAGTTAGTAGATGAAGAAATACCTAGAGTTCTGATGCAACTCTTCCTTGGTGGAAGAGTTCTAGTTGATTTCAACTTCTAACTCCTTCCCTATCTTGGATAGTGTTCTCTTTGATTAAGGACTCCTTCTCCTTATCAATTATGCAACCTTTTCGATCAGGAGATATTAAATACACCAAGTTAAGCTTATCTCCTTCACGTGCATCCCACATGATTGAATCTGCCCGTTTTTGTGAACCTGAGGGATGGACCTCGTTCATGTCTGAGTTCCTTTGTCAGTCTTCAAAACTAAGCTTTACTTGGGACAACAAATTCCCCCTTTTTGATGATGACAAACACTGTGCTTTTCATACACTTAGGCCCTTCCAGAACTCAGCTCAACATCAACACAATGTTAGAAACATTTTTCCTTTTTATCACTTTTCATCAAGGACCGGGTACATTAGGTCATAAACATCACTGTTCAAAGTCTAAACATCTCTTGTTTAAAGCACAACATTTTCCCCCTTTTGGCATCATCGAAAAGTTGCATAAAAAATGTGAGATAACCAGATTTTAAAGCTTACTCATGGCCACTGGGGCTACTTCAAATGCAAACATGGATTAATCATCATAGATCAAGCTAAGAATTTTAACCATCAAAGAAATATGAACAAACAGTTAAAGCAAAAGACAGTGAATTTCATTGATGATTGATAAGATTCTACCACAAAGCATAAGAAGAAATAAAAATACTGAAAACATAAGCAAAAGAAACAAAAAGTCTCGAATTGGGTCACTGGTTGATCTACACTAGGCTAAGATTTAAGGCTTGGAAGAGTAGGGGCTGGGTTATTTTCTTGGAGAAGTTTCATCATGTCTTGAAGAATTCCATCATTCTTCTCCTTTTTCCTTACAAGTTCAGTTCTGAGAATATCTCTCTCAGATTGTACCTCAACTAATCGTGTCTTCAGCCTTGCTATCTCAGCATCCTTTGCCTCACTCTCCTGTAATAAAGCTCTGACCTTGCTATTGATAGGTGTCCTTTTAGATGAACCAGGTTCATTAGGAATGATATTGACTTCATAATCGCAAGCAAGCAGAGTATTAACCCCGAAATGATCCTTGCTTGTACCTTGAAATGTGCAAGCACAGTTGTGAGAATGAAACCATAGGGAATGGCATGAGTTTTGGTGCCATTGATAACCCTATCAGTAGGTCCAAGAGGGTTTCCTGTTCAGATGGAACAGGTTCATCTATATTTCTCAAGTTGAACCTACTCCTCAGCAACTTCCCACTTCCCCCTGTTTTGCTCACACTCTCTTCTATTTCAGTAAATTCCTCTCCCCAAACAACCATTGCACCAGTTTCTTTTGTTAGACCAACATGAGTAGGTGAAGAATCAACCACTCTTGTACCCTTTCCCCTCACAGTACTCCTAGCACCCTTGCTCTCTTTTTCTTTTCCCTTTTTATTTTTACCACCAACTTCTCCAGATTCTGTAGTCTCAACACCTTCTATAGATCCTACCAGTACAAATCTATTCTCCAAATTTGCAAAAACTTCAGAAATTGTCTCAAGAGTAATTTTAGAATCAGAAGATACCTGTTCAATTTCGGAAGAACTAATCTATTCCCCCTTAGTAGAAGACTTAAATGAATCTTCAGATTTCTAGGATTCTTCTTCCCTACATGCTTTCAATTACTTGTTTATTTTCTTGATCTGCTCTCCTTCAGCGACAATCTTTACTCTACTCTTCTTAGAGATTGGTGTGGTTGAAGCAGTGGTAGAAAGTGTGGAAGTGGTTTCCTGTGGTGGTGATGAAGGATTTTCAGAGGTGTTCGACATATCTGGGCTAGGGTATGAAGAGAAGAGAATTAGATTGTGTTTGGAAGATGAAAGAAGAATGAGAGTTTTTAACCGCTTGAGAGAGATGAAGTAAGGAATACACTAAAGCTGATCAATATACAGGGAAATAATTGATGGGGTAACTACAACTTTTCAGACTCTTAGAAGTTTTAATCAAACTGAAATTCAGCTTTGAAGAGACATTGGAGTGTATCCCTAGAATCTAGGTACTTCCATTCGGTTGGGACTCTTTTAAACGGGACTGGTTCACTTGTAACAGATAAGTCCAAAAGGAGTTTGGTATTTGGTAGGACTCTGCTCATGATCCAAATATAGTTATTTCAAATTATGCAGAGTGTAGAAAACATACCGTGTTATCTTGATGAACCAGGTTCTTCACTGATAATTCTCTTGTGTGAGTCTAAATTTGCCAAAATAGAGAAAATATCGTTAGAGATTAATGAGTCATTTTAACACATGGCACAAGAGTATACTATGTAAAGTATGAGACTGAGCAAGATTTAATCTACTTATACACAATTCACAGACTTTCTAACCAAAAAAAAAATTTCATTTTTTTTCGTTTAACCTTGAACTGGTCCTTTTAGGTGATCTTAATCATCCCTAATTCCAACCTGTTCCTCTCAAAGTGATCTCTACTTAAGGCTTTTGTGAAGATGTCAGCAATTTGCTTGTTAGTAGCACAAAACTCCATAGTGATCAAGCTTTTCTCATAGTTGTCCCTCAAAAATGGTGCCTAACAACTATGTGCTTAGTTCTCTTATGATGAATCGGGTTCTTTGTCATACTAATAGCACTAGTGTTATCACAAAAAAATAGGGATGCAACCAACATCAATTCCAAAGTTCAATAATGGTTGTTTGATCCAAAACAATTGAGCACAACATGAAGCAACAGCAACATACTCAGCTTCAGCAGTAGATAAGGCCATTGAATTTTGCTTTTTGGTAGCCCATGACACAAGACATGAACCAAGAAAGTGTGCCATACCTGAGGTGCTCTTCCTATCCACAAGGAACCTGCATAATCAGCGTCAACATATCCCACTAGGTTAAAATTACTACCTTTTGGATACCAAAGGCAAAGGTCAGTGGTGCCTTTCAAGTATCTCAATATTTTCTTGACAGCATTCAAGTGGGACTTCTTTGGATTTGCCTGAAATCGAGCACAAAGACCTATACTGAATACAATGTCAGGTCTGCTAGCAGTAAGATACAAAAGAGAACTAATCATTCCCCTATACAACTTCTGATCAACAGATGAACCAGGTTCATCTATATCCAATTTCGTGGATGTTGCAATAGGAGTGTCAATTTCTTTCGATGTTTCTTCTTGGTTTTGTTACTAAGGAATAGTTTCATGGACAGGTTCCCTCGAGGTTTGAGGATCAGTTCCTCTCTAGTCAGTTCCCCCTGTCATGTTGCTCTGGGTGGAAGGACCTGTTCCATCACATGTTCCTTCCTGTGATGCTTCTTCAGGCTGGACTATGGTTTCATCATTTGAATTTCTTATCAGCCCAATCTCTTCATTATCTTGTTCCTGCTTCTCAGAAAGAATGTTAGTTTTAAATAACATATACATTTTTTCTACACACATAGTTCTTTTACTGTATATCTTATAAGCTTTACTATGTGAAGAATATCCCAAGAATACTCCCTCATCACTTCTGGGATCATCTTACCTAGGGAGTCTTTGCCATTATTGTGCACAAAGAACTTGCATATAAATGCCCTAAGATGGGATATATTTAGATTTCTCCCTTTAAGTGACTCATAGGGAATCTTCTTAACAAGAGGTCTAGTCATGCGACTATTTATGCTGTTGGCAAAAAGGCGACTAGGGAACGAGGCCGTACTAGTCTAAAATAACTCAACTACGACGGAGTTGGTAAGGCCTAACTGGTTCGGGTAAAAAGTCGANATTTATGATGTAGCATGCAAAAATTCAACAAACTTAGCATTTTCAAATTTGGTTCCATGATCAGACCTAATTGATGCAAGTTGATTACCTAGTTGTTTCTGAGTTTTTAACATGTTTTTAGATGTTAAAAACAATGTCCAAGTAAACCTAGAGTAATCATCAACAAGCACCATCACATGTCTTTTACCACCTCTGCTTAATATTCTCATTGGACCACAGAGATCCATATGGACCAGTTCCATCGTTCCGGTGGTACTTACCACTTTCTTGCATTTAAAAGAGGATCTTACCTGCTTCCCCCTTGCACAAGCCTCACAAACTTTGTCTTCCTTGAACTTGATGTTAGGCAGCCCTATCACCAGGTCCTGGAGACTAATTTATTGAGTTGACTCAGTCTTGCATGTCCAAGTCTCTTGTGCCAAAGGAGGGGATCATTGTCTAAGACACTTAAGCAAGTTAGTTCATTTTCTGAGAGAGTAGATAAATCTACAATGTAAAAATTGTTAACTCTTTTTCCCTGCAAAACAATCTTGTCAATGGTAAGATTAATCACAAAACATTTGGTAGTGGTGAATGCTACCAAAATACCTTTATCACATAATTGTGATACACTGATTAGACTATACTTTAGGCCATCTATCAAGTAGACATTCTCAATAGAGTGAGAATCAGTCTTACCTACCTTTCCAACCCCAATGATCTCACGTTTCTTCCCATTTCCAAAGGAGACATTACCTCCTTTGAGGTCCTCAAGTGAAAGGAACTGGTTCTTGCTTCCTGTCATATGCTTTGAACAGCCACTATCCATGTACCATATTTGGCTGCTCCCTTTCACTTGGACCCACGAAAGGAAATCAGGGGTTAGCCTTAGGAACCCAAACTAGTTTGGGTCCCTTTCTATAGGCAAAAGGGTGAATATTCTTTTTAGCCCAACCTGGCAGCCTATTTTTCCCTTGAACAAATTCTTTATTCTTTTGACTAGCCTTTTCTTTTGCAATACATTCACTTTTATAGTGACCAGTTTTACCACAGTGTGTGCAAATTTTGTTCTCAGGAAGTGTGAGGTACTTACTTTTAGGATCCCACTTAGATGCAGGGGTCCCATAGCCAAGTCCTCGCTTATTGCTACTATGGTGTTCGTGTAGCCATGAAAGTGCATCGGATGACCTATTCCATTTATAGGTTCTGTCTAGCTCGTGCTTAACCTTGTTTAGATCCTCCTTAAGAACTCTTATCTGCTCATCTCTTTTGTACAACTCATCTTTCATTTTTCCGACATTTTCTTCTAAAGTGAGTTGTGTGTGATCAGATTTCTTTTTACCAATTCCTAATTTCATTTTAGATTTTCAAATTTAAGCTCTAGGACTGTGGTGTCAAGTTCATGAACCTGGTTCTTTAACTCAGCATTTTTACTATCATTTTCACTAGCCCTAAGTTCCAGGTTTTTGCACTTAGCTTTCAGAATCACACACTCCTTAGATAGGTGTTCCTTTTCATTGTTTATAACTTCAAATTCATCAATGAAATCTAGAAGTAATTCAGATAGACTTTCTTTAGACAAAAATTTAATCTTGTCTTTGAGATGAATTATACTTACCTCAGATTCCTCATCGGATTCTCCAATTGCCATAAGTGCTTGTTCATCTCCATCTTCATCCTCTGAGTCATCATCTGAGATTTCTCCCCAAGAAGCAACCATAGCCTTTGTTGATCCTTTGTTCTTCTTGGGATGAACCTGTTCCTTCTTCCTGTTCCTTCGTTCAACTCTTTCCTTCTTCCATTCAATTTTCCATTGAGGGCAGTTTTTGATGTGGTGATCAGTCTTCCCACACTTGTAACACCCCTCATTGGTTTGTTTTTCAGGAACCCTTGGTTTGATGTAGCTTCCACTTCTTGAAGGACCATTTCCTCTCATTAGGTACTTCTTGAAGTTCTTTGTGATCATGGTCATTTCATCCTCCTCTAGATCAGCACCTTCAGTGATTCTGAATGCCAGGCTCCTTTCCTTCTTGGGTGCATCCATCTTCATGGTTTGCCTTCTAAGTTCATAGGAAGTGAGATTTCCAATTAGCTCATCCAACTTGAGAGTGACAATGTTCTTTGATTCTTGAATAGCTGTGATTTTGCTTTCCCAAGAGATTGGCAGTACCCTTGTCAAAATCCTCTCAACTTTGTCTTCTTCAAGAATAACCCTTCCAAGAGACTTTAAGTTCATTTGTCAGTGTGGTGAACCTTGTATACATCTCTTGGATGGTTTCTCCTTCCTTCATGGTGAAGCTCTCATATTGAGAATACAACAGTGTTCCTCTGGACCTCTTTACTTGAGGTGTTCCTTCATTTGCAACTTGCAAAGTATCCCAGATTTCCTTAGCAGTGGTACAACTTTGAATTCTACTGTACTCATCTAGACCAAGTCCACACACAAGCCATTTCTTGGCCTTAGCATTTTTCTCCCATTTTCTTAAATCCTCAGCAGTGCAGTCAGCTCTAGTTTTTGGCACATCCACTCCTTCAGCATTCTTCTTTGTAGTTGCTAGAGGACCATCAGTGACTATGTCCCAGAGTTCATAGTCTTCTCCTATGATGTGATCCCTCATCCTGTTCTACCACTAAGAATAGTACTGACCATTGAAAAGTGGAGGCCTAACAGTGGATTGCCCTTCCCAGTTCCCAGGTGGTGCACTCATGTTGATCTTTTCCTAAGGTGTTAGCCTCTTCAAGGATAACCTGCTCTGATACCAATTGATGTTCTAAACGTCAATACCACACAAGAGGGGGGTGATTTGTGTGGTACCCAATTTTTCGCTTAAACTGCTTCTAGAAGGACCTGGTTCTTCTATGTGTTCCAACTACTACTGTTGCGGAATAATAAATACAAAAAATAAAGAACACAGAGATTTTATGTAGAAAACACCCGGCTCAAAAGGTGAAAAAACCACGACCTACTACTCAGTAGGATTTTCCCCAACACTTCACTAAATCACTGAGCCAAAACAGCATTTACAAAACTCTTTGTAAACCTAAGGATTACCTCTAATCCCGTTGTAGCAACAAGCCTCTAACTGTTGCGACAACTTCAAGTTAACTCTAACTTGAATACTCAAAATACCTATTACAATTGCTTCTAGATAAAGCTGAAAGGTACAATATGAAAACACCTACTACAATTGAACTAGAAATAAAGAAAGATACATAAAACTCTTTATGGAGCTGGTTCTTCAATCTGGTTCATGTAGCTTCATGTTTGCACACTTGAATCACACACGAACTGCTTGCAAAAAGTCTTGCTATTTTGCTCTCAATTCACGTTTAACTTCTGCGTTTTTGTGCAACACTTTAACGTGAGAACATCCTGCAATTTATAAAGTTAGTAGATGAAGAAATAACTAGAGTTCTGATGCGACTCTTCCTTGGTGGAAGAGTTCTAGTTGATTTCAACTTCTAACTCCTTCCCTATCTTGGATAGTGTTCTCTTTGATTAAGGACTCCTTCTCCTTATCAATTATGCAACCTTTTCGATCAGGAGATATTAAATACACCAAGTTAAGCTTATCTCCTTCACGTGCAACCCACATGCTCGAATCTGCCCGTTTTTGTGCACCTGAGTGATGGACCTGGTTCATCCTGAGTTCCTTTGTCAGTCTTCAAAACTAACCTTTACTTGGGCCAACACCTACTATCATATCTGTTTGTTTCTCATGAGTCTCTGAAAGAGACCTCTGAGCCTGCTTCAATGGCTTGTCTTCTCATCGCTGTATCAGATTCGAGTTGAAACCCTAGGATCTGAGGATTTTGGCAAGTTTGATTTGGTGTTTAGACTTGGATTCTACTTTGGAACCCCGAGTTCCCAGACTTATTCTGAGTCTATAAATTGGATTGGAACCTCTTTGTTTATAACTCTGAACTTTTCTATGATAGGTTTTCTAATTAACATGACAACTCTTTCTTGTATGACATACCTGTGTGCTTTATATATGAGAAATTCTTCCTTCAAAAAGGTTTTGCCAACTTATGATTGATTCCGAATTTCTTTTAGTAAGGTTTGATTGATTGTTATTGATTTTCCTTAAGTAAAACCCTTGCCTCTCTTTTCCTGACTTGGTTCATTCGAACAAAGCCTGCAATTTTGATTTTACTGGCTGTTTGATTGATTCCCTTTTCTTATTCTCACAAACCGTGTTACTATCAAATTCTTTCCTTAAATAGACCCCTGTGTATTTGCCCTTATTGTACTGCTTTGGAAATTTTTTTGAGCAAACTCTTTCCTTATTTAATTTTGCCCGTTTGAAATCAGAATCCTTTAATTAAAGGAATCCTTTTTGTAATTGATTGCAAAACTATTCTCTTACCTTTTTCTTACTTGCTTGCTGCACTATAAAAGGGGACAACCCTTCTGCACTTTGACAACTTCCAATAGAATACTCTTTAAGACAACTTTGAGTTCAATATTCTAACATACATACATACTTTCAATTTCAATACTCTTACACTTCACCCAACACTCTACTCTCTTCTGAGACCTGCTGATTGTTTGCTTGCAATTTGATTTTCAAGACTACTGCTTTTACTTTCTTGTTTCCTTGAAACTGGTAAGTTCTAATTTAAGTTTCAGCCTCATCCCAATGTGTTTATTTCACAGCTTATATCATCCTGTCTACTTTGCTGTCTGTGCTTAGTGTGAAATATGTGTGTTGTTCTCTTTGCATCTATTTTATGTTGTGAATCCCCATACCCCTATTCCCCTCTATGTGTTTGAGTTAAGGTTCAGGCATGGCAGCACCCAAATTGTTGTTCATGTCTGTGCTTGATCCTTTAAAGGATCCTAACTCCTAAACGATGTGGCTAACAGGCTGGTTGGGGTGTGCCAGCACTCCTAATTGCTGGGTATTACCACCAGCCTGTCTTGACTTTCCCCTAAACCCCTTCCTGCACTTACACTTACTCTTAGTTTCTAAGTTCTGCCCCCCTCCTATGAGCCTTGCTTTGGGGACCTTGAGTTCCCTCTGAATTTGGACATTTGAGGGCTGGCCCTTCCACACTGTACTATTATTCAATTCTCTAATATGTTTGGGTGTAAGCATTGACTGGAGTTCATGAGGCTCTTGGGAACTCTGACACACCCAGAAAATGAGAAAGGCTTTGGAAATTGGATCTTTGGAGTTGGTTTATTTCATATTTCAGACCTGGAGTTTGAATCAGGCTCTCCTTGGTTGTACTTTAATTTCTGATGTAATTTTACTTTTCTGTATCCATCCTGGGTTGTAATAATTTGTAATAACTTATGGGGTTTATAGCGAAAAGGGGAGGGTCACTCATGTATGCATGCGGGTAGACATCATGTTCTTAGGTATTTATTCCTGTAATCACATCCTGCTTTTCACTTATGCATTTCATATAGAAATCCTGCCTATAGTTCCCCACTTCTCATATATAGAAATCATGCCTTCGGTTTTCTGCACTTATGCATATATAGATACCATGTGTTTAAGGCTCCGCATTCATATAGATACCATGACTGTAGGCTTCTGCACTCTTGCATCATATAGATAACCTGTCTATTGGATCTCTTAAATTCTGCATTTACATCTATCACTAGGAAAACAGTTTATAGGTTTAAATAACAAATTGCCTTCTAGATACCATGCCTATAGGACTCTTGTATTTCTATAAACGTTTTTTCAAACCAACCACGCTTAGAAAGCATGCCTATAGGGGTAATCAACTGAATCTGAATCGTCAACAAGTCTAAAATCAGTGGTAACGATACTCAATACCTGCAGAGCTTATGTTTTACTATGATCAGCAAGCCTTCTTTAAAATCAGTATACTTCTGCATTGCTAGATATCATGCCTATAGGTCTCACCTAGGCAAGCCATTAGGTAATTAATTACTACACCAGTATTTAATAATTACAACCAGCGGGCAGGCCTAATTCGGACTTCTTATCTGAAAATATGTGATAAATCAGCCTGCCTTAACGCTTTAAGTTAATTCAGACCATAACCAGTGCGTGCAAGACATGCTAAACAATCTGTCTTTAAGTGAGGAGGCCTGTCTGAGCCTTTTTAACTGTTATGTGTTTCCCATATCTGCTTTATGTGTTTTTGTTTGTCGCCTTAGAATTTTATCCTTTTAAACTCTCAAAAGCCCAAATCTCCCTCCCTTTTTAGGACTAGTAGTCCCAAATGCCTCCGGGACTGACAGGATTGGGACGGGTAGTAGCATGCAGTAGGAGAACGAGACCATTCTGCGCTTTAATACCTTAACGGGGTGGGAAAGGGTAGATGTGGATATGATGACCACGCGATAACACCACGTGTATAAACGGTTACCGGGTGTTGTGTGGGGTGATCCATGTTAGTTATAAACCTAGGACCCCCTACCCCCCCCCCCCCTTCCCTTTACTTGTTCATTTTATTCAGAATTTCAAAACTATTTTTTTTCCAGCTTCTTCAACTTCCTTTAACTTCAATTACTCGCACCAATTATGTAAAAACCTTTTTTTTTAATTTTAAGTATTGTTTTCTTCCCAAAACTTCCGCCTCTTTCACTTCTTTTTCTGATTACTTGCATCAATTATTTGCAAACCCCTTCCCCTTTACTTGTGTGTCCCTTTTTTTTAGAAATTATAAAACTGCCTTCTTCCAAATTTCAGCATTCTTTAAACTTCTTGTACTTAAGTTGTTTGCAACCATTATGTGAAAGCTATCTAGTATTTACAATGCTTGCTTGTTTACTTGTTGTTTGTACTTAAAGTCACAATTGTAGCATGGGCGGGAACCACACTAGTGGATCTTGAGGGGTGCCTAAGACCTTCCCCTCGAGATAATTTCAAGCCCTTACCCAATCTCTGGTTTTTCTAAATCAAATTTCTTTAGTGTCCTAATGCACTTAATCATTAGGTGGCGACTCTTCAATTGCAAACCCAATTCCCAAAAGGAAACGAGTTGTCCACCCAAATGTCATAAACCCGATTTCGCGAGAAAAAGGGGTCATCGACAAGGTACTATCCTGGTCTGTCATAGAGATGCATCGGTTCGATTCGATCCAGGCTCCACTTATTCTTATTTTGCCCCGTATTTGGGCGTATCTCGGGAATTTTTTGAGTTCTCCTGTTTATGTTTCTACTCCTATTGAAGATTCTCTTGTTGTGGACCGCGTTTATCGATCGTGTTTGATTGCTCTTAGTGGTTTTGAGACCAGAGCCGATTTGTTATTGCTCAACATGGTAGACTTTGATGTTATTCTAGACATGGACTGGTTGTCGCCCCATTATGCTATTCTTGATTGTCACGCAAAAACCGTGACGCTGGCTATGCCATGTGTACCGCGAGTAGAGTGGAGGGGTACCTTAGATCATACTTCCAGTAGAGTTATTTTATTCCTTAAGGCTCAACGTATGGTTGAAAAGGGGTGTGACGCGTATCTAGCTTATGTGAGAGATGTCAGTATTGATACCCCTACAGTTGATTCGGTCCCAGTAGTACGGCATTTCTCTGATGTGTTTCCAGCTGACCTTCCGAGCATGCCGCTCGATAGAGATATTGGTTTTGGCATTGATCTGTTGCTGGGCACTCAGCCCATTTCTATTCCTCCGTACCGTATGGCTCCTCCTGAGTTGAAGGAGTTGAAGGAGCAGTTACAGGAATTGCTTGATAAGGGTTTTATTCGGCCCAGTGTATCACCTTGGGCTGCTCCTGTCTTATTTGTGAAGAAGAAGGATGGTTCAATGCGTATGTGTATTGATTATCGCCAGCCGAACAAGGTTACAGTGAAGAACCGTTATCCTTGGCCTCGTATTGATGACTTGTTTGATCAGTTACATGGTGCTTGTGTGTTTTCGAAGATTGACTTGCATTCAGGCTATCATCAGTTGAAGATTCGGGAGCCAGATATCCCGAAGACTGCCTTCAGGACTCGATATGGTCATTACGAGTTCCTTATTATGTCATTTGGGCTGACCAATGCCCCAGTAGCCTTCATGCATTTGATGCACAGTGTATTTCGGCCATATCTTGATTCATTCGTCATTGTCTTTATTGATGACATTCTGGTATATTCCCGGAGTCGGGAAGATCATGAGCAGCACCTGAGGACAGTGCTCCAGACCTTGAGAGAGAAGAAACTATATGCTAAGTTCTCGAAATGTGAGTTTTGGTTGGATTCCGTGGCATTCTTGGGTCACGTGGTTTCAAGTGAGGGTATTCAGGTGGATCCGAAGAAAGTGGAGGCAGTGCAGAGTCGGCCCAGACCATCCTCAGCTATAGAGATCCGCAGTTTTCTTGGCTTGGCGGGTTATTACCGTCGATTTGTTCAGGGATTTTCATCTATTGCAGCACCTATGACCAGGCTGACCCAGAAGGGTGCTCCGTTCCAGTGGACGGAAGAGTGTGAGGAGAGCTTTCAGAAGCTCAAGACAGCTTTGACTACAGCCCCAGTTTTGATATTGCCTACCGGTTCGGGGTCTTATATTGTCTATTGTGATGCCTCGAGGGTTGGCCTTGGAGCGGTATTGATGCAGGACGGTAGGGTGATTGCCTACGCGTCCAGACAATTAAAGGTACATGAGATGAATTATCCTGTCCATGATCTCGAGTTAGCTGCTATTGTTCACGCCTTGAAGATCTGGCGTCATTATTTGTACGGTGTGCCTTATGAGATTTATACTGATCACCGAAGTTTACAGCATCTGTTCAAGCAGAAGGACCTTAATTTGCGACAGAGGAGGCGGTTAGAGCTGCTGAAGGACTATGATATCACTATTTAGTACCACCCGGGCAAGGCCAATGTGGTGGCCGATGCTTTGAGTCGTCGGGCAGAGAGTTTGGGGAGATTGGCCTATTTACCAGTAGCGAGGCCCATGGCGATGGATGTTCAGGCCTTAGCCAGCCAGTTTGTGAGATTGGATCTTTCGGAGCCCAGTCGAGTTCTAGCTTGCGTGGTCTCTCGGTCTTCCTTGTTTGATCGTATTCGGGAGCGTCAGTTTGATGACCCTCATTTGCTTGACAAGGTTTTGCATGGCGATGCTAGAGATGTGACCATTGGTGATGACGGGGTATTGGGGATGCAGGGTCGAGTTTGTGTACCCAATGTGGATGGTGTAGACATGTGATTTTTGACCCTCCCCAAGATTTTATATATTTAGCATGTAATTATTTAGTTTAGGCCTAATATCGCTATTTCAACTAATTTTTGACTCTTTTACTTTATTTCGTCACAAAAATAAAAATTACAAAAAATATTTTAGTTTATGTATCTTTCATAAATTTAAATAAAAAAATATAAAAAAATAGTACCTTATTTTTATTTTTATATATAATCTTGAAAATACAAAAAGAGTTTCATGTTTTAATATAGTTTAGTTTAATTAATTAAGATTAGTTTTATATTTTTTTATTATAAATTGTATATAATTTCAGAAGGAAGAGTTAGTTTTGGGTTGGTTTATCCCATCTTAATGAATTTTGTAGACCATATTTAGTCTTGGACCCAATTTTAAGGCCCAGATAACCTAAGCCCAATACCCAACCCTAAGACCTAACCTTCAGCACCCTATACATAGACATGACACCTAGACCTTTAGACCAAAAACATCAGCCGCAGAGAAAAAAGGAGACCTACCCCAAAAAGAAAAAACTACGCACAGCAGCATTAAAGCTATGACCAAAATCCCTAATCTAAGAAGAGAAAAATATGGGGAAAAAGCAGGGAGGTCAGCGACACTACCCATGAAATTCTTTCTTCTTCTCTAAAAATACAGCAGCCATACACCAAAGAAGAACGGCAGGCCCTTTCTCCCATTGCCGGAAAAAGAAATTTCAACCATTCTTTCTCTGAACTGGCACAAAAGTAAACACGCATAGAGAGGGGAACAGGGGAGAGAACGAAACAGATCTGGGAATGAAAC
This sequence comes from Nicotiana attenuata, assembly GCF_001879085.1. NCBI lineage: Eukaryota > Viridiplantae > Streptophyta > Magnoliopsida > Solanales > Solanaceae > Nicotiana > Nicotiana attenuata. The sequence goes on along the minus strand of NW_017670728.1, from coordinate 133,732 downwards.
AGCTACCTTCTTCTTCAACCTTGAACCAAAGAGTTTCAGCAATGAATACATCTCCGTTTAATGCAACAACTTTCCCCCCATTTGAGCTCCAAAACCCCACATCGATTTGCAGCTGGGTGGAAATTGATCTATTAAAGCAACATAATAGAGATCGAGTTCCGTCGTTTGAGTCGACGTCGAGTGTTTGAGGTCGAGATCCGGTCCGTAGTAACCTGTGCTTTGTTCGAATTTGAAATGCAATCACATTCGAGGCAAAATTATTAAATACAAAAGGTCCATTTCTTTCTTACCTATTGGACATTGAATTGTTTTTTTAGTATTTGTCTTCACTCAGTTTCGATAAAGTGTGAATCTATTTCCTTTTTGGTCTGTTTAAAAAAGAATGAACCCTTTCTAAATTTGGAAATAATTTAGCTTAAACTTACAATTCTACCCTCAATGAGAAGCTTTTATAACCACACAAATACTCTAGGCCCTTTTTTGATTTGTTTAGGACCACAAATTCTAAAGTCATTCATTTTCTTAAACTCCGTACCCAGTCAAATAGGTTCACATAAATTGGAACGGAGGGAGTAGTAAGATAGAATATGATTTGTTTAGGTATATTAGTTGAGTGGTGGTTGGGCTTTGGTCTGAGTAATTGAAGGTATATGGGCTTTCATTGGTCATGGATAGGCTGTAGATTGTATTGGCCTTTAAGAGGTCGGTCGGTCTGAGGCCAACACTTAAAATCTTTTTCATCTCAATCAAGTCTCAAGAAAGATAATACTATGAGCTATAGGATAGTATTCAGGTATCTTAAGAGGATTGCAGGGGATTATTAAAGGAATTTTTACCTCCTATAGCAAAGGTTAACACCTTATTTATTTTAAATAAATACCATTTAAAAAATTATATTCTATAGATACATTTTAATGTTTATAGCAAAATATCTAGTTTTGGTTACTTCCTACCCCCTAAGCCACTAAATACGCTATTCAGTCTCTCTCTCTACTTTGATACATGTCATTCTCTTCCCCTATTCCTTAGAAACACGATGCTCAATCTCAAAATTCCTCTCACCCATAGATCATACTCTCTCTGGTCTCTGCATTCAAATTCAATGACCCCTCGTAGAATAGTCTTCAATGCGAAATATCGGAAGTTGTCACTGCCAGGCAGCAAGTGTCGCCCCGGCCAAGCCGGAATATCTTTCATGACTTCCAGCACCACATCTGCAGAAATTTTCAAAAGAAAAAGCTAATGAACACTATACTTCCGTCATCTTCAACCGCTTCCAACTGGATTGTGATTAAGTAGGCTACTGCATCTTACTCTTATTCATAGATTCACTTCACTTCGCTTCGCTTCCAACTGTAAACAATTTTTACTCTCGGAATAGATCACTTTCGCAGTAGCATTCTCGGAGATTCAGGGTTTTTGCTCGACGGCGGATTCACCGAAAATTAGGGTTTGTTCTTGTACAAAAACGATGGAGTTTGGGACTGAGCGACTTGATTTTCTGTTAATATATTTCAATGTATTTTCAACGTATCAGGCTGTATTTTCATGTATTTCATTGTATTCATTGTCTTTTTTCTCATTGTTATTCAATGTATCTCGCTGTATTCCATGTATTTCATTGTATTCACTGTCTTTTTTTTCATTGTATTTCAATGTATCCCGCTGTATTCTATGTATTTTATTGTATTCACTCTCTTGCTATATGCCATGAATGTATTCATATGTTTTGTTTAATTAATATAATTTATATATTCAGATGTATTGTATAATTTCTCTGAAGATTGCTATGTTTTGGGGTATTTTCCGGTTGAGAATCTTTTTTATAAATGAAAATACAAATTTTGTGTGTTATAATTGAGTTTGTTGAGTTATATTAGAAGTCTATCATGTTAATTGATTCACTTTCCATTTGAAAATAGTGTAATCCCCTGTTTCATGCCATGAATACAGTCGAATACAGTCAAATACAATCGAATACACTAATCTCTCCAGCTGTAATCCCATGTTTCACTTTCACAATTCCAAGTTCCGGAACCAAAATCCGAACTCGGTACCAACAAAGTCAACCTACAGTCAAACTTATGAATTCTTTAAGGCACGATTTTACATTTTCATCAATTTTCTCATAAACCTTTCTAGAAAAAAGACACGGACTATGAACGCAAACCGAGAAGGCTAAATGGGACTAATCAATGTCTCAGAATATAGAAATAAGGGTATAACTCTAAATGACCGATCGAATCATCACATAAAACTTAAAATGTAGTGCTATATATAAATCTAATTATAAATTATTTTATTACAATGTTTAAAAAAAATCGACCAGTATCGTGTGTGTTTGTGTGTATAATATGTTATAATTTAGGATGTTGCATATATGTAGATAACTAATAAAATATTAAATATATAGATGTGTGTGTGTGTATATATGTATGTATGTATGTATGTATATATATAATATATATATATATATATATATATATATATATATATATATATATATATATATGTTGGAGCCTGAGTGCTGACTAATATGGCCTAAAGGATGGCCTCTACAAAAGTACCCCTACCGTCCAGATAGGCACCACTTGAATCCACCAGAATGACGAGGTCCTCTCTGTCAGAACCTGACCACATCCCTGAGCTAGTACCATCTTGACTCGCTCTGCGACATGACAGCCGTCTTAGAAGAGAATATCACTCACCAGTCTCTTGCCATCTGCCAACTTGATAGGTGAGCAGTCCCTCAATAAACCTCCTCTCTCTCTCTCTCTCTCCTTCTCTCTCTCTCTCTCTTCTCTGCTCTCGGTAGGAAGCAGAAGAATAGCATGACGGGCCAAATCCACAAATCGGGTCTCGTACTGAGTGACAGACATAGAGGCCTGCTGAAGACGCTCGAACTGCCTCCGATAGTCCTCTCTCAATGTGACAGGAAGGACTTCTCAAGAAATAGCTGAGAGAACTGCCCAAGTGAGAGCAGGCGCACCCAGCTGGTCTGGTCAACATATAATCCTTCACCATCTCTTGGAGCAACCCGACAATGGAATGCAGCGAATCGACCCCATGGGTCTCCACTATGCCTATGTCGTAACACCCTCATGACAGCTGTCTAGATAGTCCGGGGATCACTGAAGATGCACCACTGAAGTGAACTGGGCAAAGCTTGGTAAACCTATCCTATCTCCATAAAGCCTCAGAATACATAGCTGATCCATCACCGGTCTGTGCCGCAACACCCGGTTGAACTCCTCAAACGGCTGAGCTGCTGGAGTCTAAATTGGGAGCCATCTGCTCCGGAGTGTGAGTAGCGGAGTCTGTTGCTCCTCCCCATCCTGAGAGACGGCTGGTGCTATAGGAAATGTGCCGGCCTGTGGCCACACTCTCCATGTGGCCCCTACTAAATGAAAGCATCCTCAAGCACTGGGGTGGCAATGAACCCCTCCGGGACCTGAGCTGGTCTGACATGCACAGTCTGGGCTAGAACTCATCATCAAACTCACACGAGGCTCCGCCTAGTGGTGCTGCTGCTCCGAGCTCTAGGCTGAGCCCTGCCCCTGCCTCGGCCTCTGGCATGGCCTCGGCCTCGACCACTACCCCTCGTAGGACTGCCATTGGGGCTCTGGCTAGCTGCTCAGATGACGATTCAATGCACGTTCTCGCCATCTCGAGAGAACAGAATAGAAGGGTTCAATCAGCAATGATAGAATAAAATCGCACGCAAAAGAAGAATAGAAGTGAAAACTGTTCTACTGCCATAGCTTTGGAAGATACAGTACAGGTCCCCGTACCAAATCCTCCAGACTCTACTAGTTTGCCTCGTGATCGTGGGGACCTATGTAACCTAGTGGCTTTATACCAACTTGTCACCGACCCGGAATTCCCACCGTCGGGACCGTGATGGCGCCTTCATTTCACTTGCTAGGCAAGACAATTTTAGACCATTACTTCTTTAACTGCTTTAAATGATAATATAATTACAAGGAAATTGACAAATGAAATATTCTAAGTAAAATCTCTTTTTC